>NC_030993.1:1951881-2242236 GCF_000149955.1 Fusarium oxysporum f. sp. lycopersici 4287
TTCTGATACTACGCTGCACTGTACCTGTGGCTGTCTGCAAGTACAAACAGCCCATTCAAGCCCTGCATTAGGTGAAATGTCAAAAAACCATGAAATCACTGGTTGACATGATTCATTCCCTGCGCCACTATCTACGCTCCGCAAATCATACAAACGGAAGATCATACCGTAGTCAAGTCGGACGGCGGAAGCAAATAATGCAAGACGCCAAGAGGAGCTGACTTGCAACACTTTGGGTCCTCTTTAGCCTTTCTCGTTCGTGTGTGTTTCCTCTGGCTTCGCTTCAGGGTAATTGCCTTGTAACGCAAACACAAACACAAACACAAGCGAACAGCCGACTAGCACAGCACACTTCAAACACCCGTCGGCTAACCTTCAACTACCCGGTATTGTTGTTTGTATGTATCTTGATCTAACCCCAGCTGCCCGGAACAAAAAGAGAGGCCAATGCGTTCAAATCCACGTTATTCAGCTGGCCTGTGTGTGGTGTAAGTTATCGCACTTGCAGAGTATAGCACTTCACGATGGAGGTTTACTAGCTTATCAGACCACTTTTCTCTTCCCTTTCCCTTTCACTATTTCAAATAAGCGCAGCCATATGCCAATCGTGAGACTCAAATTGACTTGGTGGCGCTTCACTCAGACCCAAACCCTTGGGTTCAGATCCAAACGAGCGAGACCTGTAGCGGAAAGGATGGCGGATGGCGGTTTGACGGGGCGTCGTTCACCACCGAGTCACATTCCTATCGTCACCCACCGTTTCTTTTTCTTCTTCCGCTGGTTCTGCTTCCGGTTGTGCCTTATTATTTTCTCTGTCGTGATGGCCTCGTCTAGGGGCCGACGGCGTTCGGAAGACAGCCACAGACCCCAACACCTGAGATAATCGGTTGGCTAACTAATAATTGCCAGCATAACAATGCCTCAAGAACGAGGTCTTGGCGATCCATAATATCAAACCACGGGTTCAATCTGTCCGTTCTATGGATAGTACTATCCACAGCGGCCATCCCGCAATAGACTCATCGAGTCCTATCGGTTATGCATAGTCCACTGAGCCAAGAAGGGCCTCCCATTTCGCGCATATGCATTCCGGGCTTCATGGACATCCTCTCCCTACAGAGGCATGTGGTGATAATCGTCAATCACCGACCTCCTTCACCTGACGCTATCAGCCAGCCTCGAAGCGATAGCCCATCAAATCAACCGTTTCATCCCTTGTCTCTGTTCATTGTCTGTAGACTGTCCGTCCTTGAAGATCAAACTGCCATCTGTCTCAGTCCATGCAAATAGTCCCCAGACTCTAGGCCTGAAGGAGAAGCACTAGAGCACCCCCTGCACAACATCTCTCCTGTGAGTGCTGCGAGATGCAACCACCAGGCTTCACACACTGACTGATCCCGTCGGTCGGCAGACGCCACTAGCTTGGCTCGGGAGCAGCCCGTTTGAGGAATGTACAGGTAACAAAAGGGTGGGCATCACCGCCAATGGCTCACGCGAGGGAGACTTTTTATCCTTACAGAGAAACACCTGATCTGATGATTACGGCCCTGTCTATGTATTCCTTGCAAACCTTGCCCTGACAAAGGAAGAAAGGCTGATCAATAAACCCATTCAGGGTGATGAGAGCTATCAACTGAAGCCACTCGAAAAAGGCATCGATGGTCAATTCTGCATACCAACCAAGAGGCCCCTGCACTAATAGCAAACGCCCCCCTTGACCTTCAAGTTCAAGCCCTGGAGATCACCATCGAGCTCAACCAGGATCTTCGTCCCCATTCCCATTTTTAGCCTTTCCTCACCAAGACTCACTCACTCACTCAACCACTCACTCACAGCTCACAGCAGCCCTACACTACGCTACAATTGTCGGCCCGCCGTAGATTCTTCAGCCAAGTCGAGATTGAGTTAGCTTGGTCGATTCGTCTCTCCTGCCATGAGGGCATCGATTGCGGATGTGCAGTGATCATCTGAGTATATCGCGAGATCTGGTGGTCTGATTGAATTTATGGCTCTATCTTTTTTCCGAGTGACGACGTCTCTAGCATGACTGTTTGCATTCACTTGTTCCTGAAAGTCATGTCACTAATCTACTCATCTCATCGGACGTGAAAAAAAAAAAAAAAAAAAAAAAACTCTTTCTCACCGCTGTTGATCTTGGTTGGAGCCATGAAATCTGCTGCAACCACTGACAGTTCACAGGGAGTCATTCATCCATCCATCCTCTCATGATAGTCACCCACAGCAGTCCACAGTCCACTCACTATCAAGCCCCTAGCCCCTGGCCCCTGACCCCTGAGCCATTCATGGCAAACACACTGAAGCCACAGTCGCACGCCCCCCAAGATTCTCTCATATCTGGCTCAGCTGATTGGCCAGCCCCGCATATGTATCCCTGACGCCTGCATGTCAAAAACGCGTGGCTCTGACTCGCTGCAAAATAGTTTGCTCCGTAGAGATGTGGCTGAGGTCGGTATTCGTCGTCTTGGTTTACGCACAGTGACTGTGGCTCATGCTCCGGATGTAGACTGTGGCGACGCCGACACGTAGGTATGTACGAGACCGGCCGGCCGACCGACCGCTTTCGGGGCCTGCAGTTCCCCGTCTTCTCCCTGCAGTCAAGGTTAAACCGTATTATCGTTTTGCTGGTTTCGGTTTTCGCGGTATGTTTTGTGGTTGATTCTATAGGTTACGGTTGTGCTTAGTTCGTGACTTGTCCTCCACTCATACTACCGTGGACTCGTGCGTTGTAGTTGGTCCAGCCAATATCCATCTCGACCTTACCTTGGAAACCTGATATTCAAGACGGTCATCATTTGATCTCAAGGCCCAACAAACCCGTAAACTCTCAAGGATCAATCAGCCACTATCTCGGCCCTTTCATGCTATATTCCCAAGGTCTCTCCTAGTAAAAGTGGCTGCTGAGGGGTCAATGCCATCTCATGACCTGGTCTGGGCCACTTTGTCCGCGTGGTTGGGCTAGTCTAGCCTCATGTTCAAGTTCATGCTCATGCCCAACATCAACACCATTGCTTGTGATGATGCGGGGAAGATAGACTAGAGCCAGACTAAAAGTTACAGTACTGCCTTGAATCCATCCGTGATCGGGGCATCAAGATGACTCCTCATATTGCGGTGAAGACAATGTCCAACTTGTATTCAATGCTGGATCTACACTTATCCGATCAATCCAACCACACCAAACCAACCCAAATAAATCAAGCATAATTGTTTGTTCATGTTCATCCTCTTTGATATCCTTCTTCCGTGGTCGCGTCCGAAGCTTTCCTCGCCCTCGCCCTCGCCCTCTTCGGCCCCGGTTGATCGGTCGGTCCCGGCGAATCTCGAACGGAGCGGAGTTCCGGGCTGCCTCTGCCTCTGCCTCTGCCTCTAGTCCCCAGTTTTCGAGCCTCGGCTCAACCCGCGGGATTGGCGCTTCCCGCTGTTAAACGTTTGACCCTGGTCCAGCTGCTGCACTGCCGCTGACGATCGCCTGAATATTCGCGAGAGCTACCATAAGCCAGACCTAGTATCTCAGCAGTGTAGGGATTCAAGATTGATGCATTATGACATAGCTTAAAGAGGCTTCTCAAGAGTCACGATGTTTTTATTGTTGAGTTTACTAGCCTTGGCCCTCGAATTCAGGGCCATCAATGTATTGGCTCTAGAGTCTCTGTTCTCTTGGTTGCCTCCCGTACCCATTCTGATGGCAACAACAAAACAACTCCAACGTAAACAATATAGGTAGTATACGAACACAACATAGCCCCAATAATTATCGGGGGTCGTTTCATAAATTTTCTATACATCCTTCACTGCAGTTGAAATACGATACTCCAACATTGGATCTATCCTTCATCGCAGCTCAGGCGCTTACACTGCAAGCGCCGGTTTCACTACATACCCTTGCTCACTACTCTTGTTAGGCGGCTAATTACCCAAACATGCCATGGAGCTTACATGATCCTGCAGAAATGAACAAGTTACCAGAATAGAATTACATATCGTAGTACCGGCGGTTCTTTAATTTGGCATGCCGGACGAACTAAGGGCGTCTATCTGTTATGTTACATTATGCCTCTATATTGAATAGACGCCCGTAAAATCTTATATAGATTGTGGCCCTTTCATTTCTTCCGGGGCAGTGCAAGAATGCCAAGATGATCCAGAACAATAAATTAATCAGAGACATACAATGCCATTGTTATCGTGGTCTATTGTAATGGCCGGCTGCTAATATCGGGCCCCGTTCGTCCCGAGTCGTCGGTAAATATCCTCAAACTCTTCCGAGGATTGGAATGGGCTGTGTTACGATGGGCTACGAAATTGGTCTTTGTAATTCCTCCCAACAATGCTTCCCTTTTTTTTTTTTTTGTCTCACGGCCAAATGACTGTTGTTCGCTTTCTGGTCTGTGTCTAACACGTAGATGATCCGACAGTTCTCATAGCACGTTCCCAACACTGGTCATGATGGCATATACAGTCATGGTTATTTATCAATTATTCTGTCTTGGTGTGCATCTCCGGATATCAAACCGCACGCTGAGCCACATGTCTACAAAGCACATCCCAAAACCAAAGCATCGCGAATAAGAAGTCTGCCACCCTTGCTGAAAGAGAACCTGTTTTATCATGTTTTCCGTTCGCCTTCCAAACGCCTGAAAGTCAGGCTGTTGCTTACCCGTTGGTTTACACCTGTTCTGCCATGTCAACTTCATACCGTTGTCTCTCATGATTTGGCCAAACCCCCAACAGCTTTCAACCCAACGGCTAAGTTAGTCACGCATATTGTTGGTTATCATAAGCATTACTGGTGAGCCTCGTGAGTGGCCAATCAATAAACGAGGTCAAGCTAGGCCAGGCGAGTCAATGTCTGTTTGTCGCCCAACTGGACAATCACTGCGCGATGCTGCTTGGGCATTGCTGCTGTTGCCATATCAATGTCATCTTCTCCTTGGCCTAGGAGAAGCGCCAACAGTATCTCGGAAAGAGAGAAGACCTTGGTCCCGCTCGTCATTCGGCGGTGGAGTTTTAGTGCATCTGCATCTGCATCATCTGGTATGGAGCTCCATATCCCATCTAGTGATAGTAGCCATTTGTCTGGGCGGATGCTTGCTCTTGTGCCAGGAGAGGCTCGAAGTAGGGGTGGTTGTAGGCAGCCTTGGCTGAAATACGCCCAGCAGGGTCGTACACCAACAGCATCTCGAGCAATTCAAGTCCATGGGCGTCGAGGTCCTTGCAAAGGTCCTTACTGTAGTCGCGCTGCCACTTGGGGAAGGATGCCTTGAAGTCAGGGTAGGAAGTGACGCCAGGCCAGTTCTCTTCAGTGGGGGTGCCGAGGATGCTATTAGATTGTCAGCGAGAGGAAATTCGAAGCTCTATACAATCTTAATACTTACCGGAAGATCTTGAAGATCTCATCAATTTCAGAGTCACCGGGGAAGAGAGGCTTTCTTGTACACATTTCGGCAAAGATACAGCCAACGGACCACATGTCGACACCAGTCGAGTATTGACGGCCTCCTAGGAGAATTTCAGGGGCTCGGTACCAAAGAGTAACGACTTCGTGGGTGTAGGTGCGCAGAGGCACGCCAAAGGCACGGGCAAGACCGAAATCAGCGAGCTTGAGGTTACCCTCCTTGTCGATCAGGAGGTTCTGGGGCTTGAGATCGCGGTGGAGGACACGGTGGGAGTGGCAGTACTTGATACCGTCGCAAAGCTGGAACATGAACTTTCGAACAACCATATCGCCCAGGCCAAGGTGCTGCAAGTGAGGGGATGAACCCTCGGGCAGGGCCTTGCCTCGACCACCATCGCTCACGGGGAGAGACTCCATGTACTTCTTGAGATCGAGGTCGAGAAACTCGAAGACAAGGTACAGCTTGTGACCATCGGCATGGACGATGTTGAACAGACGAACAATGTTGGGATCTCGCATCTCCTTCAGGAGAGAGATTTCGCGGATGGCGGTACTGGGGACGCCCTCATCTTCAGCTTCGAGGCGGATTTTCTTCAGGGGCGACAATTCGGCCGCCATTGGCAAGGTCTCGAGCTTTGTAGACGACACCGTAGGTACCTGGAAAGTGTCAGCGTTGGGTTTTCGGGACGGCAAAGCCTGTGGCGTGAAGATTACAGGGCAAGCATCACAAGGCTTGTCTGTACACGTACCTTCACCAATCTTTTCCAACTTTTGGTAGTTCTCCATGGTCGGTGATATGTCCCTGTACCTGTTTTGCGAAGAAGGAAAGGCAAATCGAGG
The DNA here is from genome assembly GCF_000149955.1 of Fusarium oxysporum f. sp. lycopersici 4287. Classification (NCBI taxonomy): domain Eukaryota; kingdom Fungi; phylum Ascomycota; class Sordariomycetes; order Hypocreales; family Nectriaceae; genus Fusarium; species Fusarium oxysporum. The sequence goes on from NC_030993.1 coordinate 1,958,138, forward strand.
ATCGGATTGAAGAAAGGATGAAACGCGCGAGTCGCTTCTAGAGGAATTAAGCGAGAGACACTGCGTCGGCGGCGTTGACAGTGCTAGCTGAAGGTCAAGCTCGAGATGCGGTGGGACAGATCAGAGTAAGGCAAGGTACGACAAGGATCGGTGTGGGCGTGTGTCTCGTTTCGTTATGCGATCGTTATGAGATGGAGAGATGCGTGGAACAAGTCCAGACTCGAGTTGCTCCAACAGCAGAGAAAATGTCTTATCTTACCGTCTTTGTCTCCTTGCTCGTCGGTGACCTTTGAAAAAGAGGCTCTACCGATCGATGGTGGGGGAGGAAAGAAGAGAGCAAGGCGGGGGACGTAGTTAGACGAAGAAAAAGGGTCCAGCTACTAACTAAGGTAACCGTGAACCAACACCTGGAAATGAACAGGTACAGCAAAAGATTCAACGCCAGCAATGCAAGGGATTTTTGAAGGGCGGATTGACGAATATTCGTATTCTTGGTAGTGAGAATCGCCAAAATGGTGATGCTGATGGCGGCGTCGTTGCTGAGATTTGGGTTTGTGGCGGGCGTTGTGGACAATGTGCCTGAAAGTCCCTGAGATCTCTCTCGCGATGGAGGATGAAATCAAATTACCTTGTCTTGTGTTTACTTTGGACGAGAAGGGACTGGACTTGTTTAGTTTCGTTTGGCGCGTCAACAATGCATGGAACCTACTCACGTATCATTCAGTGCAGTGGCAGCGCGATCCTTACAAGTCAAGTCACTAAAAACCAGGAACCTTCAGAGGGCGCCCCCCTGTAACGATCACAGCACGACATCAGCTGAAGTCATCCAATAGCGCATCCCTTGGGACTAGCTCCATTGCTCACGTTTGACTTCTGATCAGCCATTGGTGAGTGATTCACAAGCCCAATTACATCCAATATTCTTCTTCTCATGGTTGTCTCGGGGAGGCGGGCAATTTGAGGCTGATGAAATACGCGTCTTGGTCGCGTTCCAATCTCTTTGTCTCTTATTTGTCTTTGTCTTTGTCTCTGGATCTGTCTCAGGAGTGTTCAAAGAGTGACGTTGTTCGGAATGGCCATAGGTAAGGAGATATTAGTCATGGAGCAAAACTGTCACTTGCTTTTATTGGATGGATACCGCTGAGGAATTTCGCCAAGTCATAGATATATTGATTGCAGCCGTCCTGACTCAAGTTGACATACTTCTTACGCTTATGAAAGTCAAAGTCTCGGATGTTGTATATTCAACCAGCAACAATAGTTTATCTTGGTTGCCAAGAAAAAGGGCATGTCTTTAATGAACAGCATAAGAATAAATGCTCCGTGCAGTGGAAAGAAAACTCTATATGGAATTGCTCTATCACCATATATATATCAGACATCTGAGAAGCAAAAAAGTCAATTCGACGCAGGCCTGATTCGAACAGACGCCTCCGAAGAGAATAGATTTCTAGTCTATCGCATTAGACCACTCTGCCACTGCGCCTTAGCGAATTGATAAAAGACAAGAAATGATTGGCGATTATACAGCTGATCCAAACAGAGATAGGCGATAACGGGGACATAAGAAGCAGTACTCATGGGCGACGGTCGAGATATATGATAGAATCCGTGGCTTTGTAGTTTTATTTAGTTGCGAAAAGCATGCTTTAATTTATTCAAGTTTAAAATCACCGTGTTTGTATGTCTAGTTGCTGAGACAATTGGGTTGCATAACATGTATTTATTGAGTTGATGTATCAAAACTTTAGCATCAAGCACGGGGGCTTTAGATGGCACTGTAGGCACGAAACCTAGGTATCTCTTTATTGTCTGATTATGGCGATTTGATCATTGTCAGTATACAACAGTCCGATACCAGAGGGTGAGAGAAATTGCCAGGAGAGCCATAATGAGGTGTGAATCACTTCTCAACAACTCATGAAATTTAATTATTCTCTCCTCCTGTTAAAAGTCTTGCAACGAAACTAGGTCTATACTGCATAAGATCGGCATAGTAGGGAGCAATATCGATTTCGCATCGATATTGAAGTCGAAAGACATGGCTCGGATGACTCCAGGGTAAGGGAAACATCTTGTATTCGACACATTAGAATCTCAATGGTATCAAAAGATATGCATCTACGTGTGGTAAGATGATTCTATCTGAAAGACAGTAAAATATGAGCCTGGGTTTCAATGCCATATGCCGCAGTAGCTCATGGTGCATACTTGTGACAACGAGCAACTACTGTTGTTGTGAACTTACGTTGGACGACATCCACAGATGTTCATCGATTACACCAGCGAAGAAGTAATACAGTAAAGGACTAGGATGCGATGATGTAGAGGGATTGGCAAAAGGGCATGTTGAACACGAGATTCCCCAACATCGCAAACATAAGTGCCTAGCATATCTAGACTTGAAGTTTGCTACATCTCTAGAGCAACCCGAAGTATGGAGCATAGCAACACTCACTTGCTGCCATCAATACTCATCAAAGCAGAATCTCGATTTTGCGAATTACCCTTGATCTCACTTTCAGGGCACCGTGTCCTGCCAACTTACCATCCTCTAGCAACCGTAGATGCGCATCACGAAGTCTCCTTTCTCCTCAGGTCCAATATTCTTCCCAAATTTAACGTCCCCTTGGCTCCCCAACCCGCCGGCCCAGCATCCACATCTGGTCGAAGATTCATGTACCAGGTCCAAGCTCGTTTATCCAACTCATCACGACTCAGAATACCAGCCCAACTGGCAAATAGCAAGCGTAGTGCACCTAGCACACGGCCCAGGTTCTCTTGCTTCTCCTCGTTGGCTGCCGTAACAGTCTTCTTTCCGCTGTCATCTGCTGGCGCGAAGGCTCTGAGTATGTAGTTTCGTGCCCCTTCCGGTCGATGTATTGGCATGCCAACCGTCGATGTTGAAGGACTCTTGTCTTCAAGGTTCAGAGCCCATACTGGCTCGCCATTTAGACTAGATGTACGCTTTTGAGATGACAAGGCATCGTTGAGACATTCTTTCATGAGACGCCAGCGATCCGGCCCAAGCATGACGCCGCCATACCATCTTGTAAGCACAACCAACGTATTGCTGATATCGAGATCGCGTAGTTGTTGGAGCAAGAAGCTTCCACAACCAGACTCACCATCGTCAAACGATGCTTCCTGCTTCAGGGGCGAATTACCAAAGCTAGTTCGGATCGCCCAAGCATTGTGAGTTGCGGTCTCCAGCTCCGGCTTCTCGGCCATTAGTGATTTGAAAACTGCCGGACGCGTTGCAGGTGATGTTATAGGTATAGCATGAGCTATAAATACCGACCCCCTTGATGTCAACTTCTGACTTGCAGTCCAGCCTCTTGGATTTGGTTGACTGCCCTGGAGCGTAACTGATGAAGCGTTGGATGATGCTGGTTGAGCAGATCCTGACCAAGTATAGCCGCTCCTCTTCAAAACTGGAATTGGTCGGTTCATGATAGTGATCTTCGGTTGACCTTCAGGGGCTTTCTCTTCGCCTCCTGGGGGTGCCCTTTCGATGCCTATGCTGATGGCTTTTGTCCGTGAGTTGGCACTTACAACTGCCTGTGCTAGACTCAATCGGCTACTCAGGGGCTGTTCTGGCATAGTGTACCTCAACAGCTCAACAGCAAAGGCCAAAAATAGGGGCGCTCTGTTCGTCAAAATGGTGGTGTTTCGAATGATGTCTTCATCCTCCTCCAGTGGCAATTCGAGAGAAGCCTCAAGATCATCCCCGGACATGGAGCCATAATCTAGATCTCGTCTATGCGTCTCCAGTTTTGGTTTCTTTACTTCAGTGGGAGCCGCACCATCGTCGGCTCCACGCTTCGTTCCTGATTTCTTCTCATGGTTCTTGCATGCTGTGTGAAGACTCTTTGCTGCCTTTGCATCGCCACTGAGCGCTTCCTCAACTGTGGCCAAGGGCGCATCTGCGATTTGTGCTATACTATTCCATACGCGTTAGTATCAGAATATTAGTGAGTTGTACAAGTCAAACCTTCGCAGATTCTTTGATTGTAGAGCCTTCACCTGTCCCATCGCTGCCATCATTGACATTTTACGCGCCGTGAGGAGGCGTATAAGTTCCTGGAGGTCGTTTTGTGTCGCCATATTTTTCTTACATACAGCGGGTAAGAAGCCAATAAGTAACAAAGAACAGTCCCGTTCTTTGTGATTTTATGGTTCTTGTCTTGAATATTGAAGCACCAAGACAATGTTGTTGTAAGTCGCAAGTCCTCTTTCACGGAGCCGTTAATATTCCGCAATAAGATGAATGCCTGGCCTGGCGAGATCGGACCCACTAGCCCGGCCTTTGGATCCGCTCCACTCCACAAAACCCTTGTCTTAGCTTTAGGTCTTTTCATCGGCTTCCACATGTAAAATCAGACAATTCAGATACCCTCAAAACACCACGAACCGCTTCAATTCCATGGAAAAGTCTTCGTTATGATCTCTCCGAGTCGAGGCCTCGTTATGAGAGCCTGTCGCATCCAGTGCCGTTTCGCGAGCTCTACTCCTCGACCTCCCCGCCCTAATATCAAAACACCAACATCTCGCCCTCCACCCAAGATCTCAAAAACTTACAAACCGTAACGACTCCTTTATATATACGATGTCGGATCAATCGTACTGATACAGCACGCCCAGAAAGCCTCAGCGTCCTCCCTCAAATTCGTCGACCTCTGCAACCCCTGCACAAGCCGAAACCCTCCGCGATCTCTGGGCATCGACATGGCTCCCTCTGACCGGCGCAGCTCTTCTCGCCGGTGCCCTTGGCTTCTACATCTTCGGCACAGCTGCCGCATCATTCAAAGCGACGCCCTGCAGTTGCACCGGCGAACACTCCACACCGACCGGTCGACCGCCGGCTCTTGATGGCGACAATGCAGAGCAGTTCGACAAGGAGCTGGCTCTTCCTGAGTGGTGGATGGGTATCACGAAGCTACGAAAGCGCATAGCGGAGCGCGCGAACGGGCATGTGTTGGAGTTGGCAATGGGCACAGGGCGAAACTTGGAGTACTTCAACTGGGAGCCATTGACCCTGCGTGCAGAGGGCAAGGCTGGTGCCAGGCTACCAAAGGGCGTAGTATCGTTTACTGGTCTCGACATTTCGGTTGATATGATGGATGTTGCTCGAAAGCGACTCGTCAAGACTGTTCCGCCCATGGAGAACTCTGCTCCCATCGTCCGCGCATCTACCATGGCCGATCACACCGGAGGCCAACTCTCGTATCTCGATTCCCAGCTCCGATTAATTCATTCCGACGCTCACCACCCAATTCCCGGTCCCGCGACTCCCGCGACGACGAAATACGATACAGTTATACAGACGTTCGGTTTATGTTCAGTTTCAGACCCCGTCGCTGTAGTCAATAATTTGGCGAAGGTTGTAAAGCCAGGATCAGGCCGTATCATTCTGCTCGAACACGGCAAGGGTTGGTACGGTATTGTCAATGGACTTCTCGATAAGAATGCCGGCAAACATTTCGAAAAATATGGATGTTGGTGGAATCGCGATATCGAGGGCCTAGTCGAAGAGGCTGTCGCTAAAACACCAGGCCTTGAAATCGTCAAGGTCGAGCGACCGAATATAATGCAAATGGGCACATTGGTTTGGGTTGAGTTGAAGGTCAACGACAAAGCCTCATGACGTCTCAAGGCATCACATAATGCAAATGATTGATATGAAAGGAATGAGATGGGTTGTAGAATATAGGGTGATGTACAATATTCAAAAAGTCGAAGCACTATGAGCGGCATTGCATTTTTAGAATCCCAGCTTCCGCATCCTTTTCAACGCCAAATAATCAAAACCATGGGATGCCATGATCCCTTTTCCAGGTATCCCAGTCCCGGTCCAAACCCAATCAAACCAAAACACCAAACTTGTCTAAATATACAGGTACTTCCACAGGCGCCCCTCCATGCAAATTAGTATGTAAGTATGTCGTATATCCGTCGTCGCAGACATAACGGAATCAAATTCATCTCAAATCGTCTCTCCCTGACCCCTTGCGCCTGCCCAAAGAAGTCGCAATTTGCTCAACACGTATCGAGTAAGCAATCAAGCTCATCAATTTCGATGCTCTCGGCGCCGCGGTCCCATTCCATAAGCTTGCTAAACTTTAGCCAGCTCTCACCATCGTCCTCTTTTCGCAAACCGGATGCCATGTTTGACATGGAGCTAGGCTTTACCGCGGGGCTGGTAAGGAGGGCATTTGAGGTGAAGATGCGATGGTCGCCGAACCAGAAGTCGTCGCGGTACCCATACTCTGAAGTGTGGGTGGTGCGATCGGCGGACTCAGCAACAGGGGTGTCCTCGGCGAACTTGCGTTTCTGCAAGAAGTCGGCCGTTTGTGTAAACTCCCGCTCATCTTTTTCCAGAGGCGGTGAGTTGTGACGGCTGTTGCGGCGGTTTGGCACGTAACGGTGATGAGAGGGAAGAGAGCCGATGGGGGTAAGAGGCATGATAACATCATCGTCACCTTCCTCGAACCCATGGTCAGAAAGGTCAACCTCAGGCGATGGGCTGAGTTCCCGCCGGCGAGCATCGTCATCGGAGCCGGAATCATCCGTCAGAGACACCGAAGGAGTTTCGAGGGCGGCATGAGCAGAGACTGTGGAGTTGGGTTCGGGAATGGGCTGACGAGGGCAGGTGGTGAGGAAATAATAGGTCCTTCGAGGGTGGACGCTCTCAAGTTCTTTGGCGAGAGGGCATGGTTTTGTGTCACTCCAGCATTGTCGCTTAGCATATGAGGCCAGCCTTGAAGAGATGATTGCGCAAGGGTTGGCAGAACTGGGATTGGAATGTTAGCGCACGGGAGCTGAGGGGTTGGAGGGGATAGCAGATGGCTCAAGCTTACTGTTGAACAGAGGTAAGACGTTGTGCCAGGACGGTAGCAAGCTCCTTGACGAGGTGAGGACGGTTTCCAGTTGACTGTAATTGAACAATAACTGCCTCGACAATGTCGTCGTTGATCGTCTCGAAGTCGATGGCGGACTGATTTGTATCAAGGTCGAGGCTTGAGCCTGGTGTAGGTGAAGGAGGAGGTGTCTGCTCAATGGCAATGTCGTCGGAATGCGATCGCTTCTGTCGCTTATTGGGATGTGCTTCGGGGGCCTCGGAGCCAGACGAGGGCGGTGACAAGGCCGATGAAGCAGCACTGGATGAAGACGAAGAAGACGATCTCGAAGCGTTCTTGGAAGCAGCAGCAGCAGCTCGAGCAGCATGTGTCATTGGGACATGAATCCCAAGACTGGGTAAAGAAAGCGACTTTCGGCGCGTGTTGTAAGGCATGGCGATTGTGTTGAAGCGAGACGAGGGACAATATTGGAGAATAGTCGAGCTGTCTACAAGATGATGGACTGTCGACTTGGGAGAAAGGTCAAGGTCACCAGAACTTCGCTGAGCAATTGTACGTAGTAACCTCAAGTGTTGAAACAGATCCAAGAGATCTATAAGGGTCTACTGTATTGATTGATCTAGCGAGGGCACGGCAACAGACGGTGATGCAGTTTATGTGCACAGGCAGTAAGGCAAGGTATGGAAGATGATGAAGGAGGAGGGAGAGATAGATAGTCGAAGGGGGTGGGAGTGTTTGGTTTGTTATTGACGAGTGGGTTTAGATTTAGACTGGAGAGTTGAAGCCGAGGGTGGAGGCGGTCTACGGATGTTGACGACACAGACAGAGCAGGAAGGAGCAAAGACGACGCAGGCAAGAGCAAGGGAGCAACGATGGCAACCACGAGGAAGGGGATTAGATGGGGGGCAAAGGTGGGCGAAGAGGGACTGCAAGTGGTGCTGGGGAAGGCAGAAACGGGGAGCTAGCTCAGAAGGGACTTTTCAATGATTCAATTCTTGTAAGCTGATAGGTCCGGAGACAAGATGCTTGTCTCCATCGACTGACTTCACTTACAAAAGAAGGAGCGATTATCCTTAGGATGACGGGAAAGAATGGCGCTTGGTGCTGGGTCTGCCACACTTTTTTTTTTTTTTTTTTTACAGACGCAGCGGAAAGAGCACGAGAGCTCGAACTTTTTTCTTTTTTTTTCTCGTTTCAGCCAAACTCGATTGGTCGAGACTGGCGTGCATGGCTGCCGAGAAGTGGATCGCGCTAAAGATCGGTGGGTCAAGCTTGTGGGTATCTGGGAACATCCTTGTAGTTCACGTCTCCAGCCGCAAGACCCAAATGTGAAAAACGACCAGCCCCAACTGACAACACTTTTTTTTCCTCGTTGCTTTTGCTTGTGTGGTATTGGTATTCTGGTTGTGAGGGAGGGGTTCTGTAAGCATAAAGTGTTGGTTGGTATGCAACCGGAGAGAGGGATGACTCTTTAGCAGGCAACAAGCAGCCATTTCAGCCTTTGTACCAATAATCAACGATTATACTGTACATATTATCGATGATGTCCTACACCAAGAGGCAACGGAACTTACGCAACCAAGCAGGCAAAAAGCATTGGCTCGGAGACCTTAATCATCGACTTACTCTGTACAGTTTAGCCATCTTGACTCGTCAACGTCTTCTGTTTCTTTTCTGCTTTTGGTCTAGCTGCACTGCCGCGACTGTAATTGGGTCACTGTGACAGCCTCTCACTAATAGCCTCGCCTCATTGATGATGGATGATGGATGGACTCTTGTTTTTCCGCCTCATCCGCGGTTTTTTGACCCGGGCCACTTCGGGTCGATGTTTGTTAGTTGGTTAGTGCGTTCTCGGAGGACCCTGAAATCTTTTTTTGGGGAACGCCCGAGAATGACCGTGGATTTGAGCTCAGGTATCGACAGGCATTACATGGCTAAGTTGAACTGCGTGTCAAGATACCCTGGACGCGACCTTTTTTCCTACAGATCACACCGCATCTGCAACTGCATCAGACTGCATCAGACTGCATACATGTTTGCTCCGTGCAACCATATTCTTACACCGCATTCTCTCTCGACACGCTTATGCTGTACGAGACAATCAATCAATGCATAACAAGCGTTGTATCGTCGGAAAAGAGGCCCGGTGTAATTTCTAATCTCGTCCTCGGTACAGAATACAGAGAGTACCCATATTGAAGTCGATGGAGATGACGAGTGGGCCGAATCATCAAAGAGTCTCCCAAATCTCGAACCCCTGGTCTGGCTCCCTCAAACTACTCCATTCACCCGTCGCCCATGGCAATTCAACAAGTGACCTATTTCCTAAAATTGACGGTAATAACTGTGCCTTAGGCCGAGTCCAAGGCTAGCAAACGATGTGTAAGTTACGTGACACTGCACTCTTCAATGAGGTACAGTATTGGACTCGGCAGCCAATAGCGACATTTCTATTTCATCATCTCTCTTCTGATCATGATACAGTGGGTTTCAGTCCGCTGTCGCCGACCGAGGCTTTCTTTGTCTCATGACTTGCAATTAGCCGTAGAGTCTCGTCTCTTTGTAAGTGAGTGAGAACAGATAATGCTACGCAGCAATACGAAGTCCGATTTTGCTTTATTTGTCACAATCCCATGTTCACTATACCATTGATCTTGATTACCGACACTCGATTGCGATATCCTGCCCTTGCAAATGGAACTTTGACCACCTCACCTCGCTCAAAGTCTCTCGGGCTACTGAACCCCCTGAACTAGAACCAGATCTGGTCAGATCCCACCATCAACCTCCATCCAATTCTCTTACACGGCTTACAGAGCATCCATTTATTATCCACCACTAACAATTCCAGTACCTCGGCGTGCAGATGCTGCGTCATCCTTTGAATGCAGGAGTCGCCTCCTAACGATCCAATCTTTCGAGGACCACCGTGTGGATTTACCCTACACTGACCTGACTGAAGAGAAGAGAACGGTTGAATGTCACCACAGAGCTGCATGCCACGAGATGGATCATCCAATGATGCATCTCTAGCTCTGCCCCTTGCGGCGCCAGCTGCGACAAGCGTCTGCCGCTAACATGGATGCTCTCCACTTACGCCTAGACCTTGCCCAAGCTTCTTCTTGTCTTGATCACAGCAGCGACCGGGTTAATTCCCTGTTCAACATCGTTCGATGGGTTTGCGTGACCTGTGCTGTTGCAATTGCCGGTCACCTTGTGCTGTAAGTCAAGTATGTTACTACATGTGTTGTCTCTGAAAGCCAGAATCTGCCTCTATATTCCTTGGTGTACCCTGCTCATGTCCTCTCCGCCATGAAGTCATGGTAAGACTTAGGTTGTAGATCGCTCGAAAACCAACCTACGAAAAGCCTCCCTCTCCCATTTCCTTGCAAGTCCTGTCGTTCGTCGAACTCTTCGTGTCTTGGCGCCCTGCAGACCTAGTACTCCTTGCCTCAGGCCGCCGCAGCCGTCTTGTCGGGCAGGTCGAGGACAACGCTAAGGATTCCTTATTATATGATTGGTCAATTGAAGATCCCTGTCTTTGCTCCGCTTCACGCTTCGTTAGACTTGTGCCTTACCTAAGTGCAAAGGGTGTGTCGAAGACAGCCTATCCACCATGAAGTGGGCGTGACTTGACAGAGAGATTGCCCTACCCTATATCCAGACTCGTAAACTCAAACTCACCTGAAAGAACCTCGAGTCATTTTTTACTTTTCCAACCTGTCAATCGACCCCACCCCACCACAATCTTCCCCCTCCATCATCGTCATACTTTTACCAACCACCAGAGCAAGCTCTTGCTATCGAGATTCACAAGCTCAGGCGTCGACTGTTCCTGTGTCTACTTCGTACCTAATCTATCAGATCTGCTTGGTCCTACTGAAGCTAATTCACAGCTGAAAGCCACCAAAGCTTAACCATGGAGCTTCCCTTTGTTACTCTCGACGTCTTCACAAACACTCGATATCGAGGAAATCCCCTTGCCGTTGTCACGATTCCCGCAGATAGAAATACATCAGAGCCTACGCAAGAGCAAAAACAAAGAATTGCCCTCGAATTCAATCTATCAGAAACCGTTTTTATCCACGAACCCCGTCCTGATACCGATGTCGACAGTGATGTCACCCGCCGAGTGATCGACATTTTTACAGTCGACACAGAGATCCCCTTTGCTGGGCACCCAACTATCGGCGCCGCTGTTACCCTCATCCCCCACGGTGTCAATACCGTCGTTACCAAGGCAGGCCCAATTGCTCTCACGCAGACCCGCCCTGGTTATATCCAAGCTGCTATCCCGCACAATGTTCGTCGTCACAGAAAGACTCTTGCCGATCTGTCTGCCCCGGTCGCTGCCCAAATATCCCAGGACCCTGCGATACGCGAATCCGAGCTCCAGGCCCCGCTATTCAGTATCGTCAATGGCATGACCTTTGCGCTCATCAAACTCCCGGATCTCGAGCATCTGGCCAAAGTTCAGATGAGCGGGGTAAACTTGTCTGTGGATGAACTTCTTGACGACGGCTGGCAAAACGGCCTCTTGCTGAAGTACTACTATGTTGTCAATGGCCAGCGTGAAGACGACGGCATGACCGTTTATTCCATCCGCTCGAGAATGATGGAAGCATCCATGGAAGATCCTGCTACAGGCAGTGCTGCGAGCGCGCTCTCTAGCTATCTTTCGCTTCAACAGTCGAGCCTAGGTGATCATGGCTTCAGATATGAGATTGACCAGGGTGTTGAGATGGGCAGGGAGAGTAATATTGTAGTTGACGTTGATGTAAAGGAGTCCAAGATCGCCACGGTCAAGCTCTCAGGAACAGCTACTCCAGTAATGCGTGGTCATGTCACCATCTAATCGAGAGAGATAGCATATTGCCTGTTCCCAACTGCTCTATAAACCCAGGACCCAATTGTTATCACGTATTTAACCAAAGGGGCAGTATTCCAAAACCAATCATTCGCCTGGTATGTTCTTCCGACATCGTAACGACTATCGTACAGTGATACAGTATTACTGCAATGTGGTATCGGCCTGGAGACATCCTCGCCCCCCCAGACGAGTCTGCCCTAGGACCGCAGTAACACTTGCGCCTCTATAATTCTGAATTCTTTTTGGACCCAACGCCCCGTGCCTCTCTCATAATGATGCACCGTCAAAAACCAAGAGTTCCGCCGATAATGAAATACGTTTCTCCTATAGATTCCTCCTTGTGACGTTTTACCCAGTCCTATTCATTCCATCGCGATGTGACTATATGACCCGCGACCTATGCTCGTTGAAGCACGTCTGCAAACTTTTTGGCAACCTAGAGATGACGTTAGTATCCGGCCCATGTAACAGCAAGCGAATATCTGACTGACCTCATGACTCTCGTCATCGATGAAAGGAAGTTTGAAGAATCCATACTTGTCTTCGTTCTTCACAAGTTCCACAACAGTGTACAACAGACCCCATGGCTGAGGCCAGAAACTAACCAGTCGCTCAAGTAGCACTCGGGTGATGTCCTCGCGGAATTCATCTTCCTCAGGATCGCCGAGATCCTTGGCAAAGATAGAAAGGAGCGCCTGACTGAAGAAGGCAGTGTGGGCGCTGGGATATCGAAGTTGGTTGACTAGGCTGACAAGGATATAATATCTGGCCTCGGCAGGAAGTTCATGAATGATCAGAGAAAGAAGTGACACTTCATTCTCGTCACCAGTCAGGGACAGGTCTGTGCCAGTCTGTGTTGCCTTCTCTACAGCACGATGTCCAATATAGAGAACAACAGCGTCAATCACGCTGGTGTTGGCGACGACAGGCACATGGCCGTAAGTAGATGCCTTTGGAGTGTCATGTGTCATGGCATGGGTGATGTTAGCAACGATGTCTTCATTTGGTCCACTCTGAAGTGCTTGGTCTAGGACCTTGAGAAGACTGCGAGACTGAAGTGTCACGCTGGCCTCATTCATAAGACCGGCAAAAAGGCGCATATCGTCGAACTGGATCTTACCACCAAGCTCGTTGAACCTAGGACTCTGCTGGGGATTGGCAGCCAGAACAGCGTTAATGAGCTGCGTGCAATGAGGTGGAATGCTAGAGCAAAGCTTGGCGTGATTGGCCACGACAAATTCGGGGAAGTCGTGCTGCAGAATGACGAGCAGCTTGAAGCAAGCGCGGTAAATGTCTTTGGCAACGTTGGAAACCTCGAATACCTTCAACTGATCTCCGAGAGTGTCGAGCAATTGGCAGAGCAGGTCGGAAAAGGGGCCCCAGCCAACACCGTTGGGCAGCTGCAGAATTGCTGGCATGAAAGCACGGTGCTGAACAAGAGACATCCAGCCGTAAACAAAGCCGGGAACATATAAAGGGTTGATCTTGAACAGTCGCCGAGCGATCCTCAGAAGAATTTCACGACGCTCATCCTCAGCCAGGCTCTCTGAAATCCCCTGAATTTCGTAAAAGAGCATGGACAGCAATCTGAAGAAAACGCGCTGGCTCAGCTGCTCTCCGCGCTTGACATGATGGTTGACAAGAATGAGCTCAATAAGTGAAAGCACTGAGTCGATAAATGCGGGGCGAGTAGATGTTGGCTCAAAGCCCATCCCGATGAACGTTGCAATGAGCTTAGCAAGAGCATCTACCATGACATAGGCATCGGCAAGGGAACCACTGTGGACAATGTAGTCGAAGCGCTCAACCGACAGGTCGATGGTGACGCGGATGAAGACAAAGAGGTCATCCCTGTTCTCCATAACCCCTTTAGCGTGCAGCTGCTGCACGAACGCCATGACAGCCTTCTCAGAGGCATTATGGTTGCGGCAAAGATGGATCCATTCGTCGAAAACATATTCTATCTGTTCGTGTTGGAGAGCCTGACTGTCAGCGCGAGTCGGCCGTGTCAGACCGGAGTTGGTGAGCTTTGACTTGATCCGTTGCCCAGCGGCAGAATCGGGGTCATCTGAGATCCATGACCAAGCTGCGTCCAGCGTCAGGGCAAAGTCGGCATACAAAGCAATCGGGCGGGAGTCGAGCAGCGTGAGGTCGAGTAGGTGCTCCAAAAAGTCAAGAGATCCCTCTTTGCGGGCCTGCAGTGCTTTCGACATAGCCAGATCGATGTTTCTCCAATCCAAAAGGTCCGTCCGAACCAAGGCCGCGAGCAGAGGTAAACTCAAGAAGGTGGAGCCAGGCTGCTGGCTGAAGAGAGTTCGAACGCGGCTGTTGAGAACAGGACCAGCAATCTTTCTAAGTGTCTCCAATACATGAACTAAGCTCTCGAGAGCCAGGTTGTCGTCAACCTGTGAGAAGATAAGCTGAATGATTTGTTCCGCAGCGTAAATGGAAAAATCTTCATGGCTCTGCGAAGTCTTGATGATGTGCTGGACGAGCGCATCAACAACGTCCACAAGAGGAGATGGGCGCGGTAGGTCCAAGAAATGTTCATGAGGAGACTCGGTGGCCACCCTCATAAGTTCCTGAAGTAGCTTATTGACCCGCTCGGCTAGATTACGAACATCCATCTGGAAGCCGGGTGATCTACCGTTAGTCATTGCATTAGCACCGGTATGAGGGGGTGCATAGGGCTGCATTTGAGCACCCAAATGCTGCTGAATTGAGGGAGTCTCCGCAGGAGTCGGAATACTAGGGATAGAACTAAATTGATCCTGTAGCACCTCGTTGGCCAAAGATCTGGTCGCATCGGATGCTGATGGGCCATGTGAAGGTGCGGGAAGCGCGGCGCTTCGTGGTTGCCTGGCGAAGTCTTCATAAATGGCCATCTGCTCAGGGTTGAGGCCGTTGACATTCGGCGATAACTTGAAAGGATTAGGAATAGCCATGGCCCACCGGCTGAGGCTCGAGTCGAAGTAAGGATCGTTGGGTCTTTGAAGGCGATGTCGTCGACGAGCCTCGAGCTCCGGTTCGATCATCTCCTCAATTTCAGGGACAGCCCTTTCCTCAGCCTGCTTCTCAATGATATTGCAGGCTAAGTCCAGGTTAGAGTTAACACACATAATAATTGTGCCCTCGGGGAGTCCTTGAGAGAGATCGGTCGAGAGGTTTCGCATGTAGTTGGTGAAGTTGGCGCGAAGGGGTTCCTTGGACGTAACGAGGGCAAGGCTACCGGCGGTGGCTTTTACCATGCTAATAGCAGAGTTGCGTACACGGTTCTCGTCAGGCTCTATAGCGAAGTCCTTGTGTATCATCTGCTGCGTAGATATGGCGGCAATTGTAACGGAGCGATCAACGACAGGCTGGATTATATCTTGCAGAGACGGCTGAGGGCCGTGCGAACAATCTCATGAAGACGAGTAGTGCTGACAACCATCTCATTAGTTGGGGGGATAGTAATCAGGGGACCAAGGTCAGGAATGGTTGGCGCAAGAGCCTGAGGTGAGAGTCCAGCACCCACACCGGACCCGATGCCATTGAGAGATAGATTCTCAAAAGCGTCCAGTTGTTCAGGGGGGAGGGTCTCTGCCGGTTCTTCAATGACGGGTCGGTTCAGAATTTCGCCCGAAGGTTCGATGCTCCTGTGATCGAGGTTCAAACCCTTGCACAAGACCTCAATCTCAAACTTGAGGTTGAGTTTCAGCTCGGCATGATGATAAAGCTCAATTAGCAAATGGATGATATCCATAAGCCATGGATTCGGGGGCCTGAAAACGGCTGATGTGGCGCCTTGAGTCAGAACTTTGCACACGAACGGGATAACAACGATGAGTCGTTTCGTATCATGCGCCTCAATCAAAAGCTGCTTGAAGGCGATATTCTTGTGTTTGATGGGACGATCTCGTGCCAGAGTCAGAAGACCTAGCCAGCCTCCGAGATTTTTAAGGTGAGTTCTTTCCGTTGAGTTCTGCATGGTCGCCTCCGAGTTCAGCATTCGGCACACGCTGATGTAAGTCTCCCTCAGGACCTCACTCCAGAGAGCCTTGTCTTCAAACAGTTTAACCAGTTCGAGATAAACATGGTGGTAGTTTGGCTGCATCTTGGCGCGCTCCTCAACAAGATGGCTAGCAAACCATTGTTGATGTCGGCGCTCCATGGTCTCTCGAAGTTCTTGACACATGGCCTGTAGTGTGCCTTCGGTGATATTGTTGAGAACGAACTGGACCTTGTCCTGGGCACCCTCGTCAGGATCTTCAAACTCAACGTCCGTAGCTGGTGGATCGACGTTCAGAGCAGCAAACGCAGGCGCTTGACGCTCAACACTGGTCAGCTCATCCGAGTTTCCATTAGGGAAACCATCGCCTTGAAATCCTAGTCCATGAGGTGTTCCGGCGCCGTTACGCCCACGGGCCATCTCTTCTTCGTGCTCACGAACGACCTCCTCTGCCTTTTTGAAAACTTCTGTGTTATGGAGTCCAGGAATCTGGCAGAGCTGTCTGCAAAAGGCAGGCCATTCTCGGAAGCGAATGAACAACTGCATCAGTGCCTGGAGGCCAAACTTGTACATAGGTTCATCAGGAGAATGGTCCCTAACAGCTTCCAAAATCATGCCCAGTCCAATTTGAAGAGGCAAGCTTGAAACGAGCTTATGCGAAATGATGCCACCGAATAGAACTGCGGTTGTTGCCAGAGCTTCCAGAGGATAGTCGGCATAGTGAGAATACTCATCGAAGAGCCCATGGATCATACATGCGAAAACATCCTGATCCAGAGGATCCCTGGAATGCTTATAGCGGTCTAAGACCTCGACTATATTGCGAACCTGTACTTCATCACTATACATCTTCTTGTAGTGTTCCTCCATCCTGGTATTGGCGGTCGGAGACAGGAGATTCCCCTCCCTTCCATTGGCGTCGATGATATCGTCGTAACCCTCGCCGTAGTTGATCAGTCGGGGGTAAGCAATAATGCAAGCGCGCTGAACCAGGATCAATTCTGGCCTAGGAGGACTTGGCGAAAAGTCTTCGAGGATTCGCAGTAAAGCTGATACGGTACGAACTTGGAGAGTCGTTGTGTTCTTAACAGAAGAGTCATCGGAAGTTCCTCGCTGAAACTGGCTCTCCAAGTTGGCCTTTATCATCAAGAACTGAAGCAGAGTACTATACATCTCTTCACTCCGCTCAGCATTGAACCGTGCCCACTTGGACAAATCCAAATATCCTTCAGCATGGGCCAGAGCGGCTAAATCGACTCCAAATCCATTTGACTGGTACACCAGCGTGTCAAGCCAATTATGCTTTACAGCGTGCTCGAGAATAACCGGAAGGTCCATCGGCTTAACAGCATGGGTGTCTACCAAGCGCTGAATGACCCAGTTCTTGTCTTTCCTCCAGACACTATCTAGAACAAAGTCGTATTGGGGCGAACGCTTATAAAGGAAATTTTCGAACAAAGAACTGAGTGTTTCTACAGCCATTGGGGCCCAATGCTGCCGAGGTACTTCGAAGGCGGAGACCAGGAAGATGTCCAGATTCGGGACTACCACTTCCTGGAAGAGCCTCTTTGCCTCGATACTCGTCGATGCCAACATGGAACTGAGCGCAACATTGAAGATCGAGGAGAGCGCGGCAACGGATATTAACGGATGCTTGACGGCGATTATTGCTCGCTCTTGTACATTCTCAGGGGAGTTGGCGTATTCCTCAATAGTAATGCTGCGCTGGAGCCCGGGAATTGTCGTCGCGTCTAGCTGATCGGGGGTTAAAGAGGCATAGGCACTAACAAAAGAGAGCTGAGCCTCTGGATTCCTCCAAACGCCGCCCCATAACCTCTGAATATCCACTATCAAGCCAGACTTGGAGTCCTGTGCAATTGGCAAGAAAGCTTGGTAAAGTCGAAGGAACTGCTGAGAAGAAACACGAGCCGATGGTTGGTCGAACAGAATGATGACCTCCATCCAGTCGAATGATTTCGGTAGGACTCTCCTGAGAGCAGCAACCAGAACACCAGTATCTTGCTGTGGGCTTTGACTAATGGCCGTGAAGGTCATCGCAGCCGAAACTTGTTCGGGGCCCAACTGCAAGCTGCTGGGGCGGTTCTGTAAATACGAGACACATGTTTCCTCGTCTCTGGTGAAATCGATGCCCGTCTTTTGGATATATCGAACTAGCCCATTGAAAGGCCTATCAGCGAGCACTCGACTGAGATCGAGAGCCGCGAGGATTTCGGAAGGCGGTGTACGCTCGGGAGTCTGATCGATCCATCGGTTGACGACACGTGTTTCCAATTCGTGCATAGAAGAAGCATTAAAGCTCGGAGGATGATATTGAAGAAACCGGTCCAGAATCAGGGCGATGAAAGATGGGCTTAAATCGGCATGGGCGTCGAGGTCAAATCGAGAAAGGATATCGATGAACGAGGGGAAGTTGGTAGATAATATAGCGTCGGCTGCCTTGACATTAGAATACTCAACGGGACAAACTTCCTAATGGCATGAACCAACCTTTCGTCTTTAAATCCGCTCGAGAAGTGAGCTTAAAGGCTAGAGCTAATATAGTCTTCTCTAATGCATCGAGCTTGAAATGTTCCATAAAGGTTGAAAGATCAAAGTCGCGGAAGATGTCCTCCGTGGCACTCTCAATTGATTCAGCAATCTTGCTTGCTTGATTGGGATCGTGCGAGATCTTCTGCATCTCGGCAACAAGAATGTGATAGTTGTTCGGGCTTGTGCCGGGCCTGTTGAGGCCAGGGAATATCTGGGGCGCATTGCCGGCAACGAGCCGGGTGAAATACTTAGTAAACACTTCCATTCCGTGTTCATCGATAAGCTGTTAAGTAGGTGCATTGTCAGCAAACTTGGGATTTATCCAGCAGCAATAATGTAGCCAAACCTTCTTCAATTGGTCAACCTGCAGCTCCCACTTAGCACGGTCCTTGTCCTCCTTGATAGTACTGAGCAGAAGATAGACCTGTGCCACGACGATCTTGGTCAGGGAATTAGTGCCCGTTGGACTGCTGGCGCTTGGGCTTGCGCCAGCACTGAGAATGGCGGCCTGCGATGGGTGAGGAGAATGGCTCGAACCCGTCTGTAGTATCTGCGCAGGATTGGGCGAAAATGATCCCGCTCGAGGTGGTGGGACCATGGAGGTGTATTCGCGGCGGAGGGAGATGAGATGATTGAGCGCCTGCTTTCGTTGTGGTGGCAGGCCGGAGGGCTCAGAAAACGAGCGAGCGGGGAAGTGTGAAGGAGGAAGAGTCCGTATATAAGATGCCTACATGGGGGAGCGGCACGATGAAGCTGCGAACAGCGGTCGTCAAGACGTTGCAGAGGCTGCGCGATCGTGCAACGGTAGTCGACCAGAGAGGAACTCGTGAGCCCGACTCGACTTGAAGGTGGAGTTGGAGGTACGTGTCGTACTCGGCGTTCGTCGTAGGGAGGGCGCCGAAAACGCTACAAACTGATAGGGTGGGGGGGAGTCCGTAACGATTCGGCGTCAAATAAGCCAGCGAGACCCGAAATATTTATGGCGCGTGGTGATGCAAGTATCGATATCGTCAAGAACGTCTGTACACAAGGTGGTGGTGGTCGATGTTGGGTTTGGAGGACAAGGTACTGTAACTGAAAATGACAAGGCCCTTGAGAACGGCATATCCCGATACGTCGAGAGGATCCACACTGCCTATACCCGCATCACGTGAGTCGTTCCAAGGTTTCCTTGTTACACTGGTGGTCAGTGCTCTCTCTGTTGCTGTGCCAACAGCTACACGCCACCAAAACAATACAGCTAGCTTTCCTTTCACCGTACATTACTCCCTTTATCACCATTGAAAGGGCTACATACCAGATATCCTTTTTGTCTCGCTTCCTCTGTGTTTAGTGTGGAGAGTAGTGCGACTCAGGCTGGTCCTTAATCATCCATATTCGTTGGAAGCAACATAACGTCCGTCTGTCTTGACATTTGAAATTGAATACCCTTGGGCATCATGCCCGCATCAACGGTTGAAACTCCAGCCGTTGCGCTGTCTTGTGAGCAAACTTTGACGATGTCTTGATGTTTATTTGACTGATACATGATACTGCAGTCGCAAACAACTTTTGGGGCAAAGAAGATGCTGGCGTGGCGCCGCTGCTGAGTCGCATGACTGCGGCCAAGACAACATGCGATGAACTACGAGCATTCTATGGCGGTGCGTACAAGTGAAGTTGTTGACAGAAACCTATCTAACTGAATGCGCTGCAGCTCGAGCGTCGATTGAGGAGGAATACTCCCGCAAATTATTGAACCTGAGTCGCAAAGCCTTAGGATCGCAGGAGTCTGGTACATTGAAGACATCGTTGGATACCGTCCGAGGCGAAGTTGAACAGATGGCCAAGCAGCACCAGCTAATTGGCGCAGAAATGAAGTCAGAGCTTGAGGAGCCACTCGCCGCCTTTGCTGGCGGAATGAAGGAGCGACGAAAGATTATTCAGAACACCGTCGAAAAGTTATTGAAGGTCAAGATGCAGCAGACACAGCAGGTCAATAAGGTTAGACTACTCTTCTCGACTCTCCATTATCATGGAAGCTGACTTTGGTTCTAGACACGAGACAAGTATGAGCAAGAGTGTTTGAAGATCAAGGGCTATCTTGCTCAAGGCCACATGGTAATGGGCCAAGAAGAACGACGTAACAAAGCCAAACTCGAAAAGACACAGATCAGCCTTGCAACTTCCAATACGGAGTACGAGAATGCGGTTAAAGCACTCGAAGACACGACAACAAGATGGAACAGAGAGTGGAAGTCAGCCGCCGATAAATTCCAAGATTTGGAGGAAGAACGACTCGACTTCACCAAGAGTAGCCTGTGGACGTTTGCCAATATCGCCTCCACGGTTTGCGTTAGTGACGATTCGTCGTGCGAAAAGATCCGACTCTCGTTGGAGGTTATGGATGTGGAAAAGGACATCATCACTTTCATTACAGAAAAGGGAACCGGCCAGGAGATCCCAGACGCTCCCAAGTATATCAACTTCTGTCGCGGAGATGTGACGGATAACCAATCTGAGACGTCAGAAGACGACAACTATTCTGTCGCCCAATTTCCTCGCAGCATCAACCCTGCTTTCCGCTCGTCGTCTCCTCAACCTTCGACATTCGAGTCACATCATGATCCAAATTCTGCTCTGGCCAACGACCTGGCGCACAGAGAAGTTGCTTCAAGCAAACGTGACCTTCCAACCCAGAAGCCGGCAACGCTGCCCCCTGACGAGATACTCCAAATCGGCACTCAGAAGCCTCAACCTCAGCAGATCCAGGCGCCTCCTCATCCGCGTCAACAGCAGATACAACGTCCTTCTCAGATGCAGCACCCGCTCAACTGCAATATGCTCCCCAGCATCAGCATCCCTCCCAATTGCAGCACCACTCTCAGCTTCAGCACCCTTCACAGCTGCAGCACCCTTCACAGCTGCAGCATCACCCCCAGCAGCAGTACTCTCCTCAGCGTCAGCAACCGTCCCAGCAGGTTGCTCACCATGCAGGGCACCACATGCAACAGCAGGTGAGGCCTCTGGAAATGAGACCCGCAGATGGCAGATCTGGAGATATGAGACACTCGAACATGCGACATCCAGATATGCGACAGCACGATCCAAGACCGTCTTTGGAAATGCGCCACTCCGGGGAAGTTCGGCCTTCCATGCAGTCTCGACCCAGTGCTGATGCAAGGCAATCAATGGATGCAAGAACATCTCTGGAAGTACGGCGACCAATGGAGGACCCGTATCGCCGCCAGCAACCTGCAGGTCATGTATCGTATGATGCCAACCAGCATGGTGCTGTTGCAGCCGTGCCACACGACCCTTACCCCCTGGACGGCATGACGATGCTATGCAGGACTGGGCCCAGCCCCATCTCGGACCAGAGTTCGCAGGTGACATCTGCTCGACCTTCGAGCAGAGACTCTCATAGTGATTATTCGAACCCTAACTCGTTCTCTAGTGTGGAACCACCAAGCGGGAAAACTTCACCCGTCAAGCAGGATCCTATAAAACCAAACCCAGTGCCAACTCAAGCACCAGCACCAGTATCGGCACCTGCGCCGGCACCAGCGCCTGCTCCGGCGCCAGTCACAGCTCCCGCTCCCGCGCCCGCTGTCAGCAATGGCCCGAGCCCTGTCAAATTAGTTGCTAAGAAGAAGAGCGGTGGTTTCTTAAAGAATCACAGTCCATTCAGACGCAAGAGCAACAAGGATCTTCAGTCATCAAACAGGAACACATGGCACGCACCGAGCACGCAAAACTCGGGTAGTCCCGTTCGCAGACCACAGTTGCAGACACAAGAGTCCAGCAATGTTGTCACCAAAGAACGTACTCAGAGTCCTGAGCCCATCGACGCCAATGCCAGTCTGGCTCTGGGAGTGGGACAAAACGTCTTCCCTGTATCTACCCCTGACACAAAGAAGAAGCCAGGAGCTGCCACTGAACAGACACCGGAGGAAACAGACCCAATCGCTCTGGCCCTTGCGGAGCTGAAAGGTGTCACGTTAGGCAAGCAGTCATCAATGAGAATGTCCGCTGATCACTATTCCGGCCTTGCCACTCCGGCGCCAGCGTCAGAAGCTGCTTCAAGACAAGCCTCAGCCTCTCGCACAGCTCCGGCTCCTGTGAACTCGGATGTTGCGGCGGCAAAGAGAGGAACACCGCCGCCATCGTACCAAACCCCAGTTTCACGCCTGGGTGTCCCACCACCTGCAGTGACTTCTAGGGCAATG
This sequence comes from Fusarium oxysporum f. sp. lycopersici 4287, assembly GCF_000149955.1. NCBI lineage: Eukaryota > Fungi > Ascomycota > Sordariomycetes > Hypocreales > Nectriaceae > Fusarium > Fusarium oxysporum. The sequence goes on from NC_030993.1 coordinate 1,980,617, forward strand.
AAGGAAGCAACCAAGAAGGCTACCACACAGACACGAAGCATGTTTGAGAATGGAGGCGGTTCGCCAGGAGGATTCAATAGTACTGCTTCTAGGACCAACACTCGAGCGACCGAAACAAGGCGATCTGAGCCATCCCCAAGCCAGAGTGTTCCACCAAGTGCTTCACGACCGGCAACTCGAACCACTAATCATGGCAGAGGCGAGTCTGGTAGTTACAGCGCGTCCCCTGTGTCACGACAGCCTACTAGAGCCACCGATAACGGACGCGGCGAGCCTGGAAGCTATAGCTCAGCATCCATGCCTCGACCAGGCACTCGGGGCACTGACATGAGTAGAGGAGAGACTGGCGGCTATAGTACACCACCTGTAGCACGTTCGGGAACCAAAGCAAGCGAGATGCCCCGATCGGACACTCGCGGAATTCCTATTTCGCGACCAGGCACAAGGGGAAGTGACATGTCTCGTGGCGGATCTGGTATCTACGGATCGTCGCCTGGTTCCCGACCTGGCACCAGAGGCTCTGATATGCCCAGAGCAACTTCGCCAGCACCAGCTCGTAGCGTGTCTCCACAGCCACCTATGAACGACAACATGAGCTACAGATCGGTATCGCCCAACCCTTACGCTGCTAGTCAACGTTCTCCGTCCGTCATGAGCTCACCACAAAAGCATGGGTCAGCCCAGGGGTATTATCCCCAGTCACCTCAGCAGGCTGCTAGTCGCGGGCCTTCTCCTGCACCTTATGCCCAGCAGAATCGTCCCGGAAGCAGCTATGCAGGTAGCGACATGGCAATTCAGCTCGCGCCGGTTGATGATCCCTATGGTTCTCAGAGGAGTCGAGGCAGCCGCCCTGCTTCGAGGGCCATGAGCTACTATGACGATGGTAGTACTCGTCAACGTAGTCAGAGCGTTGCTGATCCGTCTCGGCTGTATACCGGAGATGGCAGAGCAATTCTGCATTATGGTAAGTCTTTGATCAGCCAGTATCGAAGAGTGGAAGAGACTAACATGACCTTTTTACAGCACGCGCATTGTACATGTATCAAGCAGCCATTCCCGAGGAGTTGAGCTTTGGCAAGGGTGATTATCTTGCGGTCCTTCGTCACCAAGACGATGGATGGTGGGAGGCTGAAGTCCACGGCGGAGACGGAAGTGTCGGGCTGGTCCCAAGCAATTACCTTGCGGCGTGCTAGACTCTTACGATATGAGCGACTTGATGGACGAATTTTTGAGATGTTTCTTGCGGAATGATTGAATTGTAGGTTAGGACTACGGCAGGAAAAGGGCCCCGACGAAATTGGTTCACGACTTGATTTATACCTTTCGTTACGCTGTTATCTTGTACAGCAGATATTTGGCATGGAAGCGCTGGCCTTGTTGTTGCTTCAGACTATTTTGATTTTTTATTTGTGTCACGATTATTGGGAAAGATTGAAACGACTGCTCTTCTATATCACCTCATGGAAATGAGAATCATCGTTTGTAGATGTTATTGAAACATTAGATATTCTGAATTAATGTGTCGAAATTATCCTTCAGAATTGCTTGAGCTGTCCGTGAAGTTGAATATCCTCTTACCTAAGGTGGGTACGTACCGAATTATGACGTTAAAGCCGCCAGAGCTCCAAAGCTGGTTATAGCTTGCCGCCTTCACATGCCACTCACTCACTCACCACTCCCTTTGACCTCTGCTCCCTTCAATTTCACAACCTGTGACTCCCTAGCTCATACTCATACCCATGTCTTCTATATTAATGACCTGAATAATCCGAAGCATTATAGCATGGTTAGTTGTTCTGTTGTTTATTATCTATACGCGACTGACTTTGCTTGACAAGGAAACCCTACAAGAAACCGCCCGTGTTGTCACGTCTAAACCTGTTCAGCGAGCTGTCGTTAACACCGTACTCCTCGTATCGACAGCAGCAACCCTCTTTTGCACGGCTGCCATTGCTTCATTGCTCTTTTTCCAGAATTTCCTTCCTCACGAGGTCGTAACTTTGCCATTGCATCTCCAATATGGGTGAGTTATGATACTGTATATGTTGCTCGCCTGACTGATAGAATTGTTACAGCTCTGGCATCAACCCGTATGGAATCGCCTCCCTTCAAACGCCACCAATGAAGACGCAGCAAGAGTACGATGTGTCGTTGATTTTAGCAATGCCTCGCTCGAATCCAAACGTGGAGCGCGGCAACTTCATGATTACCCTGCACATGGTCGACTCGCAAGCTGACGCTGGGTTGCATGCTGCGGCGGAACGTCACGCATCGCTACACCAAGGATTGGAAGGGGCCAATGTACTATTCACTTCACGCAGGCCTGCTTTATTTCCTTACATGGACCCGTTGGTATCGGTTGCGTCTCGCGTGCTGTTTCTGTTTTACCATTTATTCACACCAGGTTCAAGCACGAACTCGATGATCATCCCGTTGGCCGAGCGAGTCTTGTTCTCAAAAGCCTCGGATCTCCCAAAGTCAGCGTATGTGGAGGTAGAAGCGGGCCAGACCATCCAGATTTACCATGCCTACCTTCAGCTTACAGCTCAGCTTCGTGGTCTCCGGTGGATGATGGTTCACTATCGCATCTCGACATTCATCGCCTTGACCCTTGTGTTTTGGGCTTTTGAAGTTATTTTTATGGGTGTCGCCTGGGGACTTTGGAGTGTGACTTTAGGGTCACCGCCTGGAGATGCCGATGACAAGACCAGGAAGCTTGAGGCAGAACGATATGAGTATGAAGATGAGGACACAGATCGCGTAGAGACCTTTCCAACATATAGAAGACAGCAACCCCTCAAGTACGAGCCCGAAATCAAACCAGAGGCGGACCCTGAACAGCCTTTATCAGAAATTCCTCGAGCAGGAGCCGACGCTGATGACGAAGATGAGGGAAGTTTTGACGATGACGACGACGATGTGCAACACAAGGATTCGGGTATCGGAACGAGTTATAGTGAGGAGGGAATTTCAAGCATTCGAAGGCGAACGTCACGTAATAAATTGTAGAGGAGGGAAGTTTTGCGAGGCCTTAATATAGAGACTGAGTGTAATGAGTGGAAGCAGATGCCCATGGCTTATGATATGCAGTACTAGAATAAGAATGTGTTGTCAGCTGAGGATTTGGTGTTTATTATGCAGGGGAAACTGCCTTGTAAGTTAGACTATGCTGATCCGATATGCATGCCAAGTTGACTGTAATTCGATGACGAGCTCATAACAGGCAGAGTTTGGCGTTTGGCTACCTTAATCAAAGAACGCTTTAAGAATAGCAACGTGCGTAACCTTCCGCTTCACAACGAGGGATCCATTGTAATTTACAAGTCGTTTGCCTGGCTACCGACGGTCAATGGTTCCAAGGCGTTGATGTGTATTTAAAGCGGGCGATTCACTTTCACCGTTTGTTGGCTGTATCTTTGGCATCCACCATTAACGACGGCTGAAAGTCTTGTGATATCAATTCAAGGTTTTCATAGCATTGATTGTTCGCTTGAAAACAGAGTATTTATCTCATACTGATCGAAGAGTGTATCAATCTCCAGTCACCTACACTACACATTGGAGCGGTAATCGAAGTCTTCCGGAAATTCACTAATAATTATTCTTCAGTGCACATGCATGTTTTCAAACCCTCCATCCACATCCACATCCACACTCGCTCGCCTCTGGCTGGGCCTGGGCTCGGGCTGTCGTGACCCCCCCTTTGTACCTGGGCATCTTAGGTAGCTTACCTAGGGAACACCCATGCTCTGGCTGATCCATTTCTCAGAGCCCCTCCAGCCCCTCCACCTTCTTTCAGTTGCCAACAATCAAACGCACTGAGCATCATTCTTCACTAAGTTAGTGTAGTGTAACTCAACAACACCACCTGGCGTCACTAGCATTCATCGACTTTTCGTTCTGTTCTGTGTAAATTCTCGCCTTTTCACATCCATTCTCACACTAGAGAGGCATGGTTCTCAATCACTGAACGAACAACTCGACGTCTCCACCATAATCCACATCCCACCTCACCTAGCCATCCCCGACCACCCCCAAGTTACCTGATAAGGTAAGGTACCTGACAGCAATCGTGCCGCTACCGCTACCGCTACGTACCGACCGCTATTACTAGCTCGATTTACCTGGACTCATTGCGGGCCAACTACTGCGATTCCCTCCACCGCCCGCCCGCTTGTTCCTCTCGACGTCTCCCGAATCAACTCTGAACCCGATAATCACGACGAGGCCAGAGCTGAGCTGAGTACACCATCCTGACCGCATGTGCTGTGTTTAGCACCTGCGAGCGAGCAACCGACTGCTTCTGCTGTTCACTCTTTGCGACTCCTTAGCTTCGCCTTCGCCTTCGCCCAGCCTTCAACGAGCCTAGACGCAGACGGGACGAGACGTCACGGTCAAGTCTTACACAACTACCGCCGTGATCAACTTCTCTCTGCCTCCCCTCTCCTCGAATCTATACTCATACACCAGCCACCAACCCCAGCACACCACATACCGTCACGATGCCCTGCTTCAAGGGCATTGCGGTCAGCATTCATGCGAACTCTGCCCCGCTGCCAGAGTATGGCATGCAGAAGCAATCTCGTCTCTCAAGAATCAGTACCTACATTCCTGTACCCCAACCTCAGCTCGCTGAGTCAAACAAACCCGAGCCTGCAAAATTCGCCATATCCATCACCCTTCTCACCCCCGGCTTGCCTATCCCATACTCGACCCCGAAGCCCAGTGATGATAACCCCTACCCGAAGCCTCAGTTCGTCGGCGGTCTGAACACCGGCGATCGGAATAAGTCCTCTGGTGTTGTGAACCCCTACATTCCCATGACCAACTCCGAAAATGAGACCATCGCTGCCTACATTTACTTTGACGGTAGAGCAAAGGAGGAAGTTGCTACTCTCCTGCGACCAGGTGAGGAAACATGGGTCAACAGTCGCTGGGTCCAGGTCCCAGACTCTGAAGGTGGCGGTCTGGCCGAACGAGAATTCCTATTCCGCGAGGTTGGCCTCGAGCGCTGGCTCAACGGCTTGGACCTACAAGGCCATGATGCAGCTGAGAAGCTAGAGAAGCGTCGCCAGAAGTTTGAGAAACGCCGCCGACGACAACGGGCCATGGAAGGGAACGCCAGTGCCGATTTGGAACAGGGATCTACAGGACGGAGGGACACACTACGCTATGGCGCTGACGACAAGTCTCCTATTGAGGCTGTCGTGGACGACTCTGATTCATGGTCCGACGACGACGACGAACCCCCTGAGGCGACTGGGCAGATCAAGGTGGCTATGTTCCGCGTGCTGGCCTCAGGCGAAATCAAGAAGGGCGAATACTCACCCCAGTTCGGTGCTCACGACGGCGACGAAGATGACATGGGCTCTAAGGAAGGAAATGGCATCGACGCCGACGTTGAACACACGACAAGTTTCGCGAAGCCCAAGACTCTTGATCCGAAGACTATCAGTACACAGACAGTCACGGGCATTGACGGACCAGACAAGCCCTATGCTGTCTTTACCTTCTTTTACCGAGGAGAGCGTAAGTATTCTCGGGCGTTTTGAGGATCGTACACTAACCCACATTGCAGGACAATTGCAAAAGATCGGGGTTCTACAGTCCTCAAAGAACCCTCAGACAACCCCTGGATCAGCCAAACGGAGGTCAGGTCAACTCGACTTCTCCAGCCTCGGACCTCTCAAGGCTGGTGGCACTGTCGGCTTCTCCGCTTTCCGCGACCAGGCTACCGAAGCCTCGAGACGACGCAAGGCTAGAAAGAAGAGCAATGGAAATATCGCCGATGATAGCGACGATGATGATGAAGAGGACGACGAGAACCTGGGCAAGATGGAGGAAGTGTACGCAAAAGATGTGAACGCCAAACTTGCGCCAGAAGACGCCAAATTCCAGGGCGAACTTGCTGAGGGCGTGGATCGTATTCACGTAAGTTCCGCGATTAGATCTTTCGGGATATTTGAACTGACGATATGATGTAGCTTAAGAGGGCGCATTCTGCAGACCCAGACAGCTTGGCCACACCGGAATTGTCACAAACTCCGACCGCAGCTAGCGAATCCACGTCACAAGCGCCTACCACAGGGGGGTCACCCGCCAACAATCTTCTCTCAAACGCTGTAGGTCTTGATACACCTAGCAAGTCAATTTTCCAGAGTCCTCTCAAGAAGTACCGACCCAGTGTGGATTACGGATCGGGAGGTCTGAACCTCTCAACAGGATCTGGCTTGAAATCAGAGGTAGATTCAGCTGTTTCCGGGGGATCTGAGTCAGGGTCAGGAACCCCCTCCAATATCGAAACCCAAAAACCGAAGGTTGAGGATGAGGAAGAGCTATGATCATGGCGGAATCCTCGATTTTCGATCGCTCTCACAGACTTCACCGGAGAAGTTTATTCATTGAATTACGAAAGAAAACGACAAAAAATGACGGCCTTGCTCTAAACATAAACCGGCCGTTGGGTGTCGACATGGACAGCCTTAGCAGCTTCGAGATAGACTGATGGACCAGTTCTTGGGCCGAAGGGTTTACTCCTCGACCGGCACGACTACTGACAGCACAAGATATAAAATTTTCACTATGAAATTTATGTGGTGTATTGGCGAAGGTTAGGGAAGTATTGGGTGCTTCTAAGATTTGGGAAGCAAGTGGCTCATGTTGTATCGAGGCGGCCTGTCATTTCTTGGTGCAGGAAAACAAGCAACTCTTGATCTGAGGCATGGGTGGGTTACTTACTAGAGGTTAGAAGGTCCTACAATCGAGTAGTCTGAGCCAACAGAAGGAACCAGTGTTCGGTGAATCGATTAACTGTATGTGACATATCGTTACTTGAAGAATAGAACGGCATTGCTTTACTTCATGCTTGCGAACTGGAGTGAATGCCTTGACTGTATGCACGAGACAGGCCCTGAACGCTATGGTACTGTCACCAACTAGATAGTCCAGTATGACTATTTCGCTATGCCATTTTCACCCTTTAATCTAGAATCGTAGCTACGAATAGAACATGACTTGGGATATGAGAAAGTCTGCTCTGGCTCTAACCCTGGCATGAGAGGCCAGTCTGGAGCTTTAAGATCATGGAGGCACAAATATACAACTGGCCGTAATCAGTACATTCACGAAGTATGCATGTCACCAATTCAGGATTGTGTCCAGCAACGAAGTCAAGGTCAGAGTAATAATCAGTTGATAGCATTCTATTATAGCTTCTAAGGAACAAGCCGGCTCAACGAGCAAAAAGCTCGTAACCAAAATGGATCCTGACAAGATTCGCGCGAATCGTCTACTAAACTTGTGCCATGTTAGCGAAGTGCTTCTGACACGTTGGCTTGTATGAAGAATGAATGAGAGGGAGACATGTCAGACTGTTGAGCTTGATAATTTTGAAATCAACATAGAGATTCAGTTGGCCGTTCTTAATGGAAGAGTTTGTCATCATGCAAGAGGGGGGTGTTAAACGCGTCCAGCTTGTGTGCTGGAGGCATCGAGACGTGTATTCTTGTGTCGTGTCATGTAAACGTACCTTACTGTTATTGGTTTGAAAGAACCTGCAGATATGTTATTCTGATGCTGCAGAGGCGTCTGCATATTCTCAAGAGTGTTGCCGCCCGAAAATGTCTGCGGGAACCAATTATTGTTGGAACTGAATTATTGTTGAAGACAAAGAAAGTTTTTCAAGAGCAGCTCCAGCGCAATTTTATTCAGCAGGCGGACCGGGGTATGGTCAATTATCGGTATATCCAAGCTCCATCCCGCCATTTATGCTTATACCGAGGCCGCACTGTATCAGCACAGCCCTGGACCCAATCTCCAGCGTATTTCAGTGGGCAGCAGTCCATCATCGTTGACGTGTGTGCCTAATCTGCACTGTGCCCCCTCAACCCCACCATCCATTCGATCTCATCTCTCTTCCTTGCTCGCTTCCATTGCTTTCCCCTCGGGCAGACTTTGCGACAACCCAACGGTTCTCTACCTTAGTTAAAACCTTTCAGTTCCCCCTTTCTAGACGCATTAGCGATCCAAACGACCAGGACAGGTCCCCAGATCAAAATGGCCGGAAGTGAGTTTATACTGCTCTGGAATGGTTGTACGACGATAGAATCTAACCGCGCACACTTCTAGACTTTGAGGAAGTTGCCAGTATGTTTGGAACCCTCCTGGACTGATTTATGGGTTCAACCCGCACGACCGTGACCTGATACCTAACGAAAAATAAACAGAACAGTTTGTTGAGTTCTACTACAACACCTTCGACAGTGATCGCAAGGGTCTTGCTGCTCTCTACGTAAGTAGCCCTCCAGCCCAACGACGAGAACACTAGTAGAACAACCCGCTAACCCTGACAATAGCGAGACAACTCTATGCTGACTTTCGAGTCTGCTTCCGTCCTCGGCACCCAGGCTATTACCGAGAAGCTTGCTGTATGCACCCTTTCGTCACCAGCGACTTCGAGTCGGCGTTGTTAACAATCTTTCCAACAGGGCCTCCCCTTTGAGAAGGTCAAGCACCAAGTCTCTACCCTCGATGCCCAGCCCTCCAATGACCAGGGCGGTGTCATTATCCTCATTACCGGTGCTCTCCTTGTATGTTTCCGACCATCCCACAACCTCCTGAAATGCGCCCACTAACAAATATTAGGTCGATGAGGAGCAGCGCCCCATGAACTTCAGCCAGTCCTTCCAGCTCGCCCGCGATGCGAATGGCCAGTACTTCGTCTACAACGACATCTTCAAGCTTGTCTTCGGTTAATCGAAAGCAGTTACACTGCCGGCCGGCGCTTTTGGTTGTTTGAATGAGTTGAGCGATGTTTATAAACACACAAACACACCAAGTGGGGCGACAGAGGAGGGGAAATTAAAGCGGCAATGGCAACGGAATAGCTTCTTTTTTGACGATAAGATGAATTTAGAGCATGGCTTGAAGGGAGCGCAAGTGTTTGACTCGGCTGTGATTATCTTGAATTTCTTCCCGCTGATGAAGCGGAATTATTGGTTCCTAAAGCTATGAGTACTCAACCTCACCCTCAGCTTGATAACATGGCATAGAGGGCCTGAAGAGATGGAGCCAAGAACAGGCCATCTAGAATTGAAAACTGTGAGTGTAAATGGTGCAACGACATACGTCACGTATACTTGAATAGGGTCACCACTTCGTGATTGGCATTCTACCTTTGAGAAATGAACGCCCTCAGTAGCCACGATCTGACTAATCTTTCAGCAGCAGACAGGGAAATATGCAGCATATTTTCTGTGCTAGCTCTGTCAAGATGGTTATGAAAGCCTCAATTTGCTTGTTATGAACACAGAGAATACACCTGTTGAGACCAGAGCTGGGGATTCTCTTGACAGGACATTTAGAAGGCGAAACATTCACTTTACGCTGAAGTCTTGTCCGAGAAGCAAGCTCATCATCTATTTTTAGGATGGTCATAAGACCGGCCTCACTGGTCACTGCGAAGTGGGATGGGACGAAACGTAACCCGAGAAAAATCATTCATTTTCCATGCCCTGAACCGTGCAACACCGTTTGATCCCAAAATCGCAATGCATTGTGAAGGGTATAAACAAATAGGCTTAGATCTTGGTAGCAGCCTCAAGAGCCTTCTGCTTCTTGATGATCTTCATCTGAGCCTTGGGGCCCATGATACCACCACCCCATTGTCGGCGGGCCTGGTCGTGCTTCTCAAGGTAACCGTCCTTGACAGCGGAGATGAGCTTGGAGAGCTCGTTCTTGTCCTCGGAGCGGACCTCGGTGACGGCGAGGACAGCGGCGGTCTATAATTGTTAGACACGAAATTGAGCTCATGATTTCGATAAACATACCTTCTTGTGGACGACCGTTCCGAGACGGGCCTTGCCCTTGACAATGGCGTAAGGGATACCCATCTTCTTGCAAAGAGAAGGAAGGAAGACGACGAGCTCAATGGGCTCGACATCGTTAGGGATGAGGACGAGAGAGGCCTTCTTGTTCTCAATCAGGCCAACAACGTGGTTGAGACCGTACTTGACAGTGTAGGGCTTCTTGGAAACATCCTCCTTCTTCTTACCCTCCTTGACGGCGGTAGCCTCCTGGAGGAGACGCTCCTTCTTCTCGGCCTTGGTCTCAGGTCGGTACTTGTTGAGGAGCTTGAAGGCCTGGGCAGCAGTGTTGCGGTCGAGGACGTGCTGGAACTGAGCGAGAGCCGGGGGAACCTTGAGGCGCATCTGAAGGATCTTCTTCTGTCGCTGGAGGCGAACATACTCGGGCCACTTGACCATGCGAGAGACATTTCGCTTGGGCTGGATGTCCTGGCCGATGCCGAAGTTGCGGGGTCGCTTCTCGAGAAGAGGGTTCTATGGATGTCAGCGATCTTCCCACCAGGAGGGAGAGAAGAGAATTACTAACCTTGGCGGCCTTCTTGCCAGCCTTACCCTGAGGGAAAGGGGCGGGAGCGACCTTCTTGCCGGACTTGGGAGGCTGTCATTGAGAAAAGAAGACATCAGCAAGGCGTTCAAGCCAACAAAAGGTCTTCTCTGAACTCTAACGAGAATAGGTCGTGACATTTCTGCACACGCCGCATCTCCAGCCAAGTCTTCACCAGCTCGATACCTGTTACGGTGATCGAATACTGGCGGAATACCAACAGCATATGCCGCCCACAAAGTGGTCGACGCTGTGGCTCAATTGCACAATAAAGCGCATTTGACTCACAAAACTGTGGCCATTAGAGTCGAGTCGATTGTTTCATTCACTCACCATCTTGAATAGTTGGGGTTAGTAGTTGCTCGTGGGTTGAAGAGCAAAAGTCCAGGACACGATGGTGGATGGAGAACGAAGTCAAGAAGAAAAGCGAGTTCAGTGCCTTTTTTCCGTGGAAAATAATTAGGGCTTCCTGTTTTCTGGACCCACATTGAAAAAAAACTCGACCCCACTGGCTGGAAGAAACAAGGACAGACAGGCGAGGGGCTGGAGCTGATCTTTTCACGACTAATGTAGCGCACGTGACCGTGACTCTTACAGTCAGGCAAACATACTCATGGCTGGAGTCAATGATTGGGAGGCAATATCTTGAGAAGGAGGGGGGAAAAAAGCTAGAAACTGTGAAGCTGAAGTTATTTTGAAAAAGACTTCTCCAACAAAGTAACTGAACTCGCTCGACATAAAACCTCCTGTACTTGGAGAAGTCGTCCACTCACTCCGTCCGTATAAGCACTCACAAAGACTCAAACCACTTGAGACTTTCAAACTCCACTAACAGCAAAATGGCACCTACACCTTGCGTTCGGTGTCAGAACAACCGAGCTGTTGTAAAGCGACCCAAGAACCATCATAAGCTATGCCGAGACTGCTTCATCAGAGTGTTCGAGGATGAAGTCCATCACACAATCACATCATCAGACCTCTTCTTTCGGGGTGAAAGAGTTGCTATTGGTGCTTCAGGTGGCAAGGATTCAACAGTGCTGGCATCTGTAATGAAAACCTTGAACCAACGACACAACTATGGACTTGACCTAGTACTTTTGAGTGTCGACGAGGGCATCAAGGGATATCGGGACGATTCCTTAGAGACAGTCAAGCGAAATGCTATTCAATACGACATGCCCCTGGAAATTGTTGGTTACGACGAACTGTACGGATGGACCATGGACCAAGTTGTCGAGACTATCGGAAAGAAGGGAAACTGCACATATTGTGGTGTTTTCAGACGACAGGCTCTGGACCGAGGAGCCAAGAAACTGGCCATTCAGCATGTCATCACTGGTCACAACGCTGACGATGTTGCCGAAACCGTTCTCATGAATTTATTACGAGGCGATATGCCACGGTTATCTCGTAGTACCAGCATTGTTACCGGAAACGCAAGCAGTGAGGTCAAGAGAAGCAAGCCTCTCAAGTATGCATACGAAAAGGAGATCGTACTTTACGCACATCACAAGAAGCTGGACTATTTCAGCACAGAGTGTATTTACAGCCCCGAGGCTTTCCGAGGAACAGCACGTGGACTTATCAAGAATCTGGAGAAGGTACGGCCAAGTGCAATTCTCGACATTGTACGAAGTGGAGAGGACATGGCTCGACTTACACCAGACAAGGGCCAAGCTGCGTGTGGCTGCGACGAAGGCGAGGGACTTGGAGGTTGCGGATCAGCCAACGGGCGGACTTCTGGTAACGAGATGGCCCAGGTCGAGGCCAGCCTAAAGAAAAAGCACGAGTCTACAGCTCTCGAGACAGAGATCACATCCAATGGAACACCCAAGGACGACGCAGTTCCCTTGCCAATAAGGACTAAGAAGCAAAAGGAGACACCTGCACCAAAGCAGAATCTAGGAAAGTGTGTTAAGTGTGGCTACATGTCGAGTCAGACCATGTGCCAGGCTTGCACGTTGTTGGAGGGTCTGAATAAGAATAGAGCAGAGATAGCGATATAATGAATACCCCTGCTGTCAAAACCAATATTTCTATCATTCCATTACACCATGGCTCGAACAAAGTACTTTGTTTGAAATTGTTTTATTCTTTCTCTTAGCCACTGTCCATCCGTCTCATAGGCTTCAATGCCTTGCTACTAGTACCCCGAATATGTGTATTTACAGTTGCAGTTTTGGGCTGTCGTCTCTGGTTATTTGCCCTCGGTTCCATATTGCTGTTTAAGAAAAGCGTGTCTCCAACTGTTTGATCGAATTAATGTTTGAACCACTCCGGTTGAATAGAAAAACAAACCTTCCAAGGGTTGTTCAGCTCGAAGCCTAAAGGCGCTTCTGGTTTGTCTGTTTGTCCTCGTAGAGTTCCCGTAAGTCGGCGGTCACGGTCCATCACTAATCAATTCGTTAGAATCCTCGAGTTACCGTTCGGCTGGATGTATCATACTTTGCTATAAACTAATTAGTATTGACGATACTGTCGAATGCCCACAACTTACTCTATCCCATTGATCCACGGAGTAACGAGGTCGTTTGCCCTCGTTCTGCCAGGTCTTGATGACGGCAAGACCAGTACCAGAGATACCGAACATCTATCAATCATCAATGAGCTTCCGTATCGTGCGACAGCGAGACCGGACGGTGACATACACCAATCATGATGGCATAGGGAAGAAGAGCCTCAAAAGGGACGGGCATCGTGATGGCGGCGCTGCCTGAGCAGACTCGAAGGTATTCGGCGTATGTATCGGAGAACGAGAGTATGAATTGACCAGGCCTGACCTGTTTTCCGGGTTCGTCGCGGTGGTCGTGAGTCTACCGAGTAAACGGGCCTTGAATTGAAGCTCAACTTCGAACCGAGCCATTGACGACTCAGCGATTGGTGATGCAGATTTCGGTGCCTGAGGCCAGAAGCTCCGTAACTATCCCTGCGTCGTGGTACAGTAACTGAGGGGAGTTATTGCACAGTGTGTTACCAAGCTAGCAGTAGAAGCGTAGTAAGAGAACAGAAGAAAAGGAGGAGTAAACTATGGTTCTTTATTGATAATGATTCAATACTCTCAAGACATTTAAAAACGAAATAAAGCAAAGGAGTCACTTAATTTACTTCCCTTATACTTGTATACTATACTAAAACTGTCAGTTCTTCAATAATCCGCCGGTAAGCACCCTGGCTTTTACTATTCCGGACTTTTTCTCTCTCCCCTGGAGGGGCTCCCTAAGTAGCTGTCGCACGCACTGTGGCAACTAGCTCCCGCGACTGCTGTTTGATATCACACAAGTTGACGCGACGTGATTCAGTGGCTTTCCTATCGCATCTCTACGATCTTTAGACTCTCTACGAACGCGTGGTTCAAATTAACTTGGGCGTGTCAATACACTCCCGAATTTTCTTTTAAGCAACCAGTACTGCGCATTCGCTCCCGGCCGTCCCTCGATGCAAGCCCGCGTACCGCGATGAAGCAGACGTGACCACACTGCGAGAAACCCTTCGCAACCTACCGAAAGCGACCGATATGCAAATTCGAGGCTCTCGTTTCAGGATATTTTCTTTTGGGACGCGGGGGTAACCATGACAGGTGCACAAACTATGGCTGAAGAGCTTCCACACAGCGTCATGGTTTCCGACGAGGATGCTGAATATGAGACGGCAGGCGAAACAGGAGGCGAAACAACAATAATCGCATCTAGGCCAAACGGAGGCAAAGGAAGCTCTGGTACGAATCAAGCTCCAGCAGAGAATGGCGATTCCGAGTTCGGCGACCACGATGCATCTGGCGAGGATGTAGACGCATCTGGAGAGGAGGACAACGACTATATGGCACCTCCGCAGACATCGTCTCACGACAGTGTTGGACCTCCGCAAGACGGCGATGAGGAAGATCATGAAAACGTTGAAGGAGATGAGGAACATGAAGAAGACGACGTAGATGCCGAGGAGGAGGAAGATGTTGATGCCGAAGGAGAAGACTATGAGGAAGACGAAGGCGTTGGTGCCGTTAAGTTTCAACCAGGGACAAGAAGCGACGACGACGATGACAGTGAAAGCGATAAATCCGAATCACCAAGCGCAAACGACGAAGAGTCTGACGAGGAGGCTGCATGGGAAGATGCTGCAGAGGCCGAGGAAGATCATGAAGATGAAGAGACGGCCGCCTCAAGCAACTGCATCTTCTGCGGCCATAACGAAGACGAAGACCCCAGCGAGGAGTTTGAGGTTTATTTGGCGTGTGTGCGTTGTGGTGGTAATGGTAAGTTCACCTACATCAGTATACTTTTTGGAAACTTATCAAGTACAGCTCACCAACAATGCGCGCGCGATGCGGCTGCAATGAGTGCGGATAATAGTAGGTTTCAATGTGTAAGCACAGTTTGGCAAATGCTGACAATACCAGCGCCCGAAATTTGGAAATGCCCTGAATGCTTCAGTAAAGAATCCGACGTGGGGAGTGAAGATGAGGAGATGGAGGATCACGATGTTGATCACAATGCCGACATTCACTCCCAACAGTCTGATGTCCCAGAGGTACCAGGGGAGCATGAGTCTGGTCAGCACGTCAACGATGACGAAGATGCCAGCTCCCAAAGCGACAATGACAGTGAGCTTGATGAGGAGCCGATTGACGCTCCTCGCAGCTTGAGAAAACGCAAATCTTCATCATTAGAAGATGACGGAAACGGGCTATCTCTGAGGAAACGACGACGAAACCAGTCCCAAGACGCAGGGTCAGAGAGCACAGCACGAAATGGAAGCGCTGAACCAGGGCGACACCACCCTCCCAGAACTGTGCGTCTCAAGGTTCCACGACCCCCACCTGTCTCAATAGAGAAACGTACTCGTACCTCACTTGTACTTAAACTTCATGTCAAGCCTGGCAACCTTAAAGAAATCTTATCTCGCAAAAAGAGAGAAAAGAGAAGGCAGCCAGGTAGTGCCACGCGCCCGACCCCTCAACGACCAGCCCTGGCTGCGACTCCAGCTCCAGCTGCCAGAGCCAACCTTACAGCTGCAGCTATATCTAACCTTCCCACGCCTTTCACATCGGACAACTACTCACAACCATTTTATTCATTTTATGATCGCGAGGCCGATGAGATGAAGGGGAAGCCTTACGGCGGCATATTGACCGAAGCCGAGGCCGACACATCCAAGACTCTCCCTGATGAGGATGATCGAAACAAGTTCACCTCTACTCTAAAGAAAGCCGAGGATGACTGGAGAGCGCGTCTTCTGCTGGCCATGCAAGAAGACCCAAACCCTCCTGTGCGAAAGTCGAAAAAGGCCGGCAACAACGGCAGTGAGATCGAATGCATCGATTTTGGCGGCTGGGAAATCGATACTTGGTATGCTGCGCCGTATCCTGCCGAATACAGCATAAATCGCGTGCTGTACATTTGCGAGTTCTGTCTGAAGTACATGAACTCTGACTACGTTGCTTGGAGGCACAAACTCAAATGCCCAGCCAAGCATCCACCAGGAGACGAGATCTATCGTCATGGATCAGTCTCGGTTTTCGAAGTTGACGGTCGCAAGAATCCGGTCTACTGCCAGAATCTGTGTCTTCTTGCCAAGCTGTTCCTGGGTTCGAAAACTTTGTATTACGACGTTGAACCCTTCCTTTTCTATGTTTTATGCGAATACAACGAAACAGGTTACCACTTTGTGGGATACTTTTCCAAAGAAAAGAGGGCTAGCAGCCAGAACAATGTCTCATGTATTCTGACATTACCAATACACCAACGAAAAGGTTATGGCAACTTGCTTATAGACTTTTCCTACTTACTCACCAAAGTGGAGGAGAAGACGGGTTCGCCCGAGAAGCCTCTCTCTGATATGGGCCTGGTCTCATATCGCAATTACTGGCGACTGGTTCTGTGTCGATACTTTTTGAAGGTGATGGAGAATGAGAAACACGCAACAGAAGGGCTCAGCATAAAACGGATATCCGCCGATACCGGCATGACCCCGGACGATGTCATTTCTGCATTGGAAGGTCTTAGGGCCCTTGTCAGAGATCCGCAGACCAAGGTGTATGCCTTCAGAGTCGATTTGGATTACTGTCGAGAATACGTGGGCAAGTGGGAAGCCAAGGGTTACGTTCAGTTAAAATCCGAAGCTCTCGTTTGGACTCCATATGTGATGGGCCGAACCAATGCCGTCAACTTTGAACTCGGCCCACCGATCAACACCATCGCACCAAGGGAAGACGACGAGGCCAAGATTGACGAGGGAAATGGTACGGCTGCCATCGAGGATCATCAGCCAATGGTCAATGGGGAGAAGCACGATGCGTCTGCTCCTGAAGCAGTCGCAGATGCAGACGGTGATGCTTCAATGAACATTAATAGAGAACAACCCCAGGAGTCTCCAGTCGAGAACCACTGTGCGGAGCCAGTGCCAGTCCAGTCTATTGAAGATGTGGCACCCGGGCAAGAGAAAGATAAGGACGTTGAAATGGAAGATGCAAAAGCCGCAGGCCCCCCGGCTTGGCTACAACCATATCAGAACATTCCGTTCACCCGCTTTGAAGTCTTTCCTGCCGTACCTGGTGGTCGACGAGAAAGAGCTCGGCCAAGTGTCAGTCGACCGACTGTCCCTCGCCCAGCCAGTAGTGCTCCCAGACCGAAGCGTCCCAGCAACAGCCATCGGCCATCCTCGTCTAGACCCAAGAGTTCAAAGAAAAAGACTGGAGGGACCGGTCGTGGACCAGGTAGATGGCCAAAGGGAACAAAGAAATCTGATTACGGTAACGCTACCAGTGGCCCTGGTCTACCGCCCGGCTGGGTCGATCGACAAGCCAAATTGCAAGCTGTCACGGAAGGCAAGGACCCAGAACAGGAGGTAGCAGTTCAAGACTCAGCAGCAGAAGACTCGGTCGTTGTCTCGACGAAGACTAACGGTGCTAAAGTCAATGGAATTACTGCAAATACTGTGGGATCGGGATCAACGGAAGGGGCTGCTAAAGGAGAGGACGTGGATGCTGAAGGAGAGGATATCTAATTTTATTGAAAGCGGTCGATTACAGGAAGGCTTGGGGTTACGGATGTACTATATACCTTGGTAGGATCGGCGTGGGTTGCTTTATTGGCTTGATCTCGCCAGAGATAGGGGTCGTTGTTTGTAGCAAGCGTATTGTTATTGAAATACTAGACAAGACAGGTCATGGGATGGAATCATGCTTCTTGGAGGTTAAAGGCATGAGGAACAGGAACAGGAATAGGAATAAGAATAGGATTTTTAACAAAGGAAATTTGTATTAGCGAGTGTCTATGAATGCTGAGAGAGAGAACTATGTGACTTACCTATTGTTAGTTTATGTTTTGTCTGGTATAATGGTAGCCTCGACAGGTTTGCTAAAGACGTCCAGCGCCTTTGACTGCAGAAGTCCAAGATAGGCTTTGTACATGCGTTGAAAGTCGGATCTTTTGACAGATCCTTCGATCGAGCACTTTTCGAACGAGTGGTGAGTGGTTTTCTCAGTTAGTTTGACAACTGACCTGCCACAGATGAAGGTGTTCTTACCATGCCACCCTTCACTGCGGATAGCCATGAGCGGTTTGCGATGGGTATCACCATCTTCAGGCTCCTCGTCATCGATATCACGAATATCCATGTACTCGTCTGCCATGCCTCCACGGTTCTCAAGACCTTTGCCGTTGTAACTGTAAATGGGCAGGCAAACGGCATGGTCTCCCCAAATCTCGATGGTGATCATCTTGCGGTACTTGGAGTAGATGGGGCCGAAGCCAGAGACTGCTGTGTGATACTTTGTTGTTGATACTTTGTCGTCGCGGTTCTGGCTATGGAAAGGAGCCGAGATGATGGTTCCAGGCCCGAGTTCGTTGAGTTTTCGCCTCTGGTCAGTTGGACGCATGTGAACGCTGACAGTCTCTCCGAGGCTGAGGTCAAGATGAGCCTGATGCACTCCGTAGAAGGATTGGCCGTCCTGTCCAACGTCTTTTGTCAGTGCACAGCGTCTGAGATACGCAACATCGCTTCCAAGGTTAGAAGAAACAGAGCTTCTTGCAGAGGAAGCAGAGCGCGTTGACGTGGCGTCTGAGTCTCGACGACGACGACGTCGATAAGATACAGGTTCTGGAGTAGTCAGTTCAACAGGATGAGAAGTAGGTAGCCCCTTGTTGTTTGAGTGGAATTGAGTGTAGAACTTGGCTGCCAGGTTACGAAGCTGCCAGCTACAGTCCTTACACTCCCAGTCGTCAGCCGCAGAGTGAAGAGAAGACATGAGAAAAGAAACAGAGTCTTTCTGCTCAACGTGAAGCCATGTCTCTTCCTGTTTCCTGGTTGGTCGGTTGGGTTCGTTCGGTGAGAAGTGCGCGTGAGCAAAGATATTAGCCTTGAATTTATTAATGCGGTGGCTGGTGTCGATATTCAGAGACTGTTGGAAGTTTCTGTCGCGGATGAGACCTCTGCTACGAGGATAGGACTTTCTAATGCGATGATCATTGAATGAAGGCATTTTGATGATTTTCTTGTATATCTTGGGGAATGTTGGTGATTAAAACCGGTTATTGAAGCTGAAATCGCAAAAAGTGCATGTGATTTGATAGTCGTTGAGATTGTCATTATATCGAAGACAGGCTACGATTATATAGTTGACTGGCTGTGTCATCTTTCGGGGTCTTCTTCATAGAGCTACGGCCAAGTGTCATGTTGTTCAGTTGGACAGGAGATATCTGAGATCTGTTGTTCGACATGGTGTTTATGAACAAAGGATAGGTTACCGAACATCCCTGTGCCTCGAAGGCGAATTACTCATTCAGAAACCCTGAACAGGTGTTTAGAATATGTATTAATTCTTAGGAAACAGTATTTCTGGCGATATATTCTTTCCTAGACTTGAGAGTGAACACTAATGCTCCATTTGCTGGAAGTTGACGTAAGCCTTAGGCTCATGTCGATAGTCCGATTCCTTCCGATAAGCCAATACATTATCATACTTTAGAGATTTGTTTTATCTGGTCTCTTGTTCATGATCTTATGACTATTTGATGGCCCTGGCTCTTATAGAGACTCAAGTTGACTAGTGTCGTGGGGTAACTTGGACCTTTCAACTACGTGCAAGCAATAGCAACAATAATGTCACATCGAAGTAGAGGCTGTCTTCGCTGCCGCCAACGACGAGTCAAGGTATTTAACAAGTGTATTAATCTTTTCGGTGAGAGTTAATCTGAATTATCATAGTGCGACCGCAGTCGCCCTTCATGTCAACGTTGTATCGCCCGCAATGAGCTATGTGTAGGGTATCGAGATGAAGGCGACCTTATGTTCCAACACGAAACTGCAAAAGTTGTCCTGAAAAGTCAAACTTCTACTCCTTCCAACTCGTCTCGTTCTAACACCTCCAAATCTCCTCGAGATCATCGCACCAGAAGTAGATCAGTTGAACGTGCCTCCGAGAGCTCGTTCTCTTCAACTGCTTCTATCAATCTCCCAGCAGCATTTCCATGGTTAAAAGACCAGTCCAAAACAGAGCCCGTCTCCAAGGATGACCAAATAGCGAACACATTCATGGATAAATATGTGTTGCTTCCTTGTAACGAGTCATCCTCCCCTGGTTTTCTCGAGCATCTCCCCTGCTTGTTCAAAGAAGTCAACATTGAGGGCCGTTATGCGTTGAGATTTGCTGTTCAAGCATGTGCTTTCGCAGACCTTTCTCGTGAACAAAGCTCAGAGGAATTAGCCAAGAGGTCACTAGAGTACTATGGTCATGCTCTTAGTGCCCTTGGACAATCTTTGGCTGAAAAGAACAAGACACCAGATGATTACGATTTGATGACAGTGGTTATGCTGGACATATTCGAGGTGAATACACTGCACAACTACACTCAATCTACCAAGCTTATACTCTTACAGACACTCTTTATACCTGATTCGCTAATGACTGGTGCGCACGCCCAAGGCATGGCACATATATTGCGACTGCGTGGCCATGAGCAATTCCATGACCCCCGTGGCTGGGGCCTGTTCCGTCTAGCTCACCATAGACTGGTAAGCAAGCCTGATTCTGCGCCCATGTAAATACTGAACTTACAATTTGAAGCAAAAGCAACATTTGGCTAAGCAATTAAGCCCACTACCTGAATCGCAAGATTGGCTTGAGACATTGAACGACAATATGGCTTCGGTAAAGCTAGAGAAGGACGGTCTAGCAATCAACCAAATATGTCAACAAGCAAATCAGTTACTGACTTCCATCGATGCTGGAGATATTGAAGCACACCATTTGTTACACCTGATCGATGAGATGCTTCGACTTGATCAAGAGGCTACTCACTGGCGAAAAAAACCAGAATGGAGCTTTCAGACTAAATCTCGTGGGGAAATACTCGATAACAGAGAGTCCAAACTCTGGTTGCCAGAGTCTATTCAGCTTCATCCAGACTTATGGATGGCCTATGAGTGGAATTATCACCGTACTGCACGCATCATTCTTCATCAGAAACTGGTAGCTTGCTTGGAAAAGGTCAATACTGCACTACCATCAGACTCTGGTGTCACATCTCGGATCACGGAATCAATCAATACTGTCCAGCTTTTGGCTAGTGAGGTCCTGGCAACTGTTCCTCAATCGTTTGGCGATATCGATCACCTCGGTAGATGGCACTCGGAGTCAAAGACGGCTCGTTGGCAGGCCGTCGGTGCATACCTTCTGCTTTGGCCGACGAAAATCATCAAAAGTCAGAGTGCCTTAACTACAAATTCACAGAAGGAGGATGCACAGAGAGTGTTTGGGAGGATCAGAGAGTGTACAGGCATGAAGTCAAGCCTGGGTGTTCTATCCGAGATCTAATCATATAAACATACGAAAATCACAGTAGTACACTCCCTTATGTCATCAGAACACAGTCTCCTCCAATTCCGTTCCATCCTTAAGAGTGATAGTTTCAGCACCAATCATGACAAAGATGATCTGGCACGTAACGTCGCCCCTATTCTCCCAGCTGTGATTCACGCCCTGTTGAACAATGACCTGTCCTTGCTTGACAGTCTTTTCCTCTCCACCGTCGAGCCCCAGCACGATCTCACCCGACAGAACTACAGCGTAGTCAAGGCTTTTGGTACGGTGCATAGGTGCTTTGCCACCAGGTTGGATCTGGGTCATGCAGAAGAGGGATCCTTTAGGAGGACATCTCGGAAGAGAGTTCTCAAATGATGGGACAGAGTCTGTGTTGTTGATGGGAACGTTTTGACGGACGTCGAAGATGTTGAAGCCACTGCCTTGAGGACCAAAGGGTTGAAAGGGTGTGACATTTGCGTCAGGGACAAAAATGGAGGTTCCATCCTCATTGTGTGTAGTTCGTACAAGACGAGGAGAAGAGTTTGAGGTTTGAGACGTCATGGTTAATGAGATAGGTAATGATCGGTATGTGTATTCCGTGTAAGTGAAGAATATATGGATGGATATGGGAAGATGGAGATGTGAGATTGATCGGATGATTGAGATATAAGAAAGACTAAAAGAAAGCAACAGTCTTATTTATACATGGTTTGTAAGTATGTCCGGCCCTTGGAGAGCGCGAGCGTCAGCCGTATCTTGCTTGACCTTTTGGTCGTGATCGTCAGCTCAACCTCAATATGCAAGGTTCCTCGCGCCGCTTTCCCAATTAGGAAACCCCCACGAATGGCGATGCTACGGTGAAGATGTAAGTGGAGGAGCAGAGTCACACTAACAAAACGTTGGGTTTATATATATAGGTAAGTCACTGAAGAGTCACATAGAAGCATATGACAGTGACATTAGTTCTATTAAACGAGTCTGCAACTATTGCGTTGTATCTGTGTACCTAGTAGACACTTAGAACTCTACAAGCGATAAACCAAGAGTCAAGGTTACATAGTATACCTCATCTTCCAGGTAACCTGGACATCTATCTCGCTAAACGATAATCAAGCTCACCTTGGAGCCCGTTGAGAGACGTTGATCTACATTCTCGAGAGACCCTCCCGCCATTCTCAGTTCAGGGACAACGTCTTACACACGACAAGCATCCCCAGGCCTAGACAACCGTACAAGTTCCATGGTTTTATAGTCTGCAACCCTGCTTTGTCCGTTCAGGGATGACGGATCCATCTTGTCCGAGAGAAGCTTCAGCTCCAAGTCATCCTGATCAGCCAGGAGCCATTCATCTTCCATGGGCGGTGCGACACCTTTGAGGTACTTGAAGGGGATATAGCAAAAGTACACCGTAGATACTAGTTGGGCGATAAGAAACCACAAAATGACAACCTTGGGGCCGTCGAGGAGGGTGACGATGACGGAGAGGTAGACTTGGACTGCCATGAGGAGAAAGGCCATTCCGCTGGTGATACGTGTTGCTCTTTGGTAGCTCTTATACGCGGCTGTTGTATCTGGAACGAAAGAGTCAGTCATACAATTCCAAATACTCGGTATATCAATGAGTATTTATTTCTTACATGGCGTGATGTCCTTGTGGAGGACAGATGCGACGATGACCAGAGACAACTGAGCCATGGCTACTAAAACATAGCCATAACCTAGAAGAGTCAGTATAAGTTACAAATTACCACCCAGTTCAATACACTAACACATGGCAAGGCGTTGTTTGTCTCCCGTTAGAGACATGTTGGCGCCTATTACGGATGATTACTCGTGTTGGAGTCTGGCGGTAAAGATTGAGCTGTAGTGTTGAGATGTTTGACAGGAAGGAGAAAGGAATTTGAAGACAGCACAGGGGGAAAAGATCCTCATATTAAACATACCTATTTGCTTTTATCATAAACCTCACAAGAAAATGCATCGATACAGCTGCACATACAGACCAAAAGTCAATTGGCCTCTCATGTTTATAGTTTGTGCGCCATATCAAGAAGACGCTCTCTACCAATCGTGAGCGAGGTTGTTACCAACGGAAGAGATACTATCAGTGAATTACCTTCAACTCATCAAAAGGCCCGTATCAGAGAAGGACACGTCTTCAAGTGTCATGTGGTGAC
The DNA here is from genome assembly GCF_000149955.1 of Fusarium oxysporum f. sp. lycopersici 4287. Lineage (NCBI taxonomy): Eukaryota > Fungi > Ascomycota > Sordariomycetes > Hypocreales > Nectriaceae > Fusarium > Fusarium oxysporum. Next base: position 2,003,999 of record NC_030993.1, read on the forward strand.
AATAGACTCAGCGAAGTAGACCCAATGAACCGTGTCTAAGCTTGAGAAGATCATCATGAACACCGTGAATACTTTCAGACCATTATAGAGTACACATGCTTCATTTCATTCTCAGAAACAAAATGATGGGAAAGCTACCTTTTGGTTATTGTCTCATCGCTCTGTTGACCGCATCTAAACCATTCAAAGTTCTACAAAGTCTCTCCAGTCGGCGTGGAAAATATTTCTTGAATAAATGGAAGATGGTTTGACGTGAGAGACAGCGTGATATTCATGGATAGCTCAATCCCAAAGAGAGATAGCCAAGGATACTCTCCAAGGCCTTGAGCGCCGTTATTGTATAGCACCATCCGGGATAATATACTGGAAATGAGAAAAAGACCTTAGTAATCACTGTAGATAACACACAGATTACAGATATGGCGACGAATTCTTCACGGTGTCAACAAGCAGCCAGATGCGAGGTGGAAGAGCATAATGAAGCGAGTGCTCAACCAGGTACGAGTCAAATCGTACACTCATGTAGAGTCTACCCAAAAGTAAATATAGATTCGCTGGATAAGGCTGCCTAAGGCTGATAGATATTGAGCTTTTGATTTCACAATCTGAGGGGTCAAAGAATAAATGTATCTGTATTTTAAGAACAGAGTGTGAATCGTCTTTCCTCTTTGGCTGCATTCGCATATGGTGATGCTTTACATAGAGCATCTTGAAACCGAGAAAGCAAGATGCAGAAGAAGGGAAGAAACCTTTATCAAGCCTATATAGAATTTCAAAACAGACTCTTGCGCATGTCTCGTGTACCTAATTATCATACAAAAGTATTCATCTCCAAAGTTTAACCAGAACCAAAAGCTCAGTGATAGGTTCAATTCGAAGAGTCTAAACGTTGGCATGTTATGGTATTATGCTCGAAGAAGCAACCAGAATGAGTTTCTATTTGCTCCAACTGAGATAGAATTTTTTTCATTTCTACTTGGATTTCACGACAAGCCCACAAGAACAACACGAGTATCTATGTGATTGGTGTACAATTCATGCGTGCAACATGCACGCCTGACTTTGTGATTAAACTTCAAGCTGAAGAGAATAAATACGTTGTTTTTCTGTTATTTCTTCTTCCTTTTATTATCACCATACTCTTCTCTTTCCTCGATCCTCGACCCTGAAATCATCAAACCCAAGTCTACCCAAGTCTATCACCACCACCACCACCACCACCACCATCATCATGTCTGGAGACGGCAACTTCAACACTTTTTTAGATGCCGATGACCTTATGAGGCCTGACTCTGATGCCTTTGGCTTCCCAAAAATGGCCAGAGCAGCGGCCAAGGCAGCATACAGAGCAGCATCTAGACCAACTGCCACTGCAACAGAAACAGCAACACTCAGAGAACATGTTCAGAGCATTCTAGACCATGAATACTCTTATGTAATGAGTATGTTCTCAACCCCTCTCGAGAACCGTCTCAATCTGATCTCATCTAACTTGACGTTACAGTCACCTTCGCTGGGGTCGCCGTTTTCGCTCTCCTTCTATCCATCGCAATCATCTTCATTGTGGCCAAGAGCCTTTCAAAAGTCAAGGCCTGCATGCCTCCTCCTGGGGACGACAATGGACTTGGTAAATTAACAATTCTGCTTCTCCCCAATGCTCTACTACTCAGTACTGACTGATACTGTCTTTAGGCCAGAACATGTACAAGTGCTACAGAAAAGCTCAGATGCATTTCATCTTCCTCATTCTGTCTGCGCTCGGCTGCATCGGCACCTCCATTCTAGCGACTGCCAAGATCATGCTGCTAGACAACATAGACGGTTCCGTAGACCTTTTGAGTATTGCCTATGGCGTCCAAGTCTTGACTTTGCTATGTACACTCATGGCCAGCCACTCTCTGATGAATAATACCCTCCTTACCTTCATCTCAAATGAAGCAGACATGGAGGTTAACGAATGGTCTTCCAAGTTGTAAACTGGTAGTTGTCGAACCGACAGTCGAGGGTAAAGAGGACAGGTACCTAAGGATCCAATGAATATTTTTATTGTTGCATTTATGGAAATTGAGTAAGATGTTGGTGATAAGACGTCAAAACACAATAACTGAAACTATCTCCATCTCCAAATGCACATCATGATGCGACTTCACTACCAACTCCCTCCCCATTGTCTCCCTCATAACCATACTCATATTCCTCGGCTTTCCTCTCTCCCCAAAATCCTTTACCGTAGCTGACAAGAATCTCCTCTCCCTTCTTGATCCCTACTCCCTTCTTCTTCTTCCCACCTCCAAGCACCCAAACTCCCACACAAAGCTCTCCCCATCGCTCGCACCAAACAGTCCTAAACTCCGCATTCGCTCTCTCCCCCACGCCTCTAAAGTCGTTCACGAAGCGTCCCTCGTTTCCTTCATTCGCTGCATCAACAGCTGCGTCAAGCTCTCGGTCCAGCCATAAATCGTAGTCGCTCTCTGTTGAGGATGCCGAGCCTGAGTGCACTCGGCCGAGATACGCGAGAATGAAGCTACCAGGCGCAAGATTCTGAGCTGCGAAGAGACCACTTTGACCGTTTGCTGGGTGTGACGGCTCAGAAATGGGCTGGATTTTGACCAGATTGCACGGTGTTGTTGTCGCCGGCGGTGGAATGATTGGAATGCCGCCTGGAGCAGAGGGTTTGTTTTTGAGAGCTTGTATGTGCGTTGGAGTTAGACTCTTGTCATGAAGAGGTGCCTTGAGATACGGGAAGCCATCTGGCCAATTCCTTGGTTTAGACATGACGAAGCCTGCAAATACTTGGTGCAAGATGGCATCTGAATGATTTGAATTCACCATCAGCTTTGCAGTGGCCAAAACTTCCAATGAGGTTGGCGATCCACTGACCCCACGTATAAATCTAAGGTAGGTCTGCCGCAGTAAAGCTACAACTTTAGGAGTACATCACAGTCAACACAAGAGGTCCCAAAACGCAATTGTTTCCTAATTACCAATGCTCCATGCAACTATCTAGACTATTTCTACAAGTCGATCTCATGAGACCATAAATGAATGCCCGCCCTACTCTCACACCCTCAAGACACGCTTGCTCCTTTTTAGTACGTCCACCTGCATTACTAGACTATCGTATAACCACTCCAATATGGCATCAATCCTATACTGTTCACGTCCACGTCCATCTCCTAGTGAGACATAACTTCTCGGTATCGGTCCATGCTCAAGTCCACTGAGTAAGCCAAAAGACGATCTTGTGTCAAAGGCAGGTTGAGAATCCTAGACCTTAACTCCATATCCTGAAATGTATAGTTAGTAACTGTTCCAACCTTGTAATCCATCTGCTAAAACATACCTGTCTCTTCTTGCTGGCTTTAACAATCTCCTTGGCAGTCTCATCCGCCATGTCTGACACGGCAGCGTACCGCAGGACTCCAGAATCTCCTGTTTCCTTGTCCATCGCGTGCAAGCCTGCAAGAAGCTTCTCCAAAACTGCCTGCGGTGCAGTCTCATGCCTCGCGCGATGCTGAATGAGCTGAAGGAAGAAATTGTAGATCTCTCCTCCAAGCGGCCAGTCCGAGATGAGCTCTTGTCGGCCTTCAAACTGAGAGAGAAGAGCAGAGAGGTCCGCGTAGTCGCGTTCAACAATAGCTAGCGGTGCAACCTCCTTAACAAGAACACGGTGAGCTTCCACAAAAGAGCCGGCGCGCAGGAGGCATTGCACTTCTGAGTACGCATCCTTCTTAACACTGCGCATGTACAGAGCCAGGGCCTCCCAGATCCACAACGAAGGGATTTGGAACTTTTCGGTGAGTACCTGGAAAGCGGAAGAGTTTTCATCGCCGATGAAGCCAGCATGTCGGGCAAGATGTTCCTGGATAGCTATCTTGCGGGCGAGGGGCTTGCTCAGATGCAGCAAAACGAACACTGCCTCGAGCCATTCACCGGCGCTTGCAAGTTGCGAGGCAAAAGCAAGAGTAGCGGCGTCGGCCTTTTCAGCACCATCCTGGCTGAAAGAAACCTTGCCACTAGATGCAAGGGCAAGGCCGAGTTGCCAAGTCAGCCGCATGTCGAGTGGAGAGAGCTGCGAGTTTTCAGGGCGCAACACAGCCTCCAGGTCGGTGCTGTCATTGGCGTACAACTGTAAAAGACCCCAGAGAAGATCTTGCCGGCGATCGGAGTCGACATCATCCCACAAGGGCTTGATACCCTGATCAATATACCAAGGCAACGGAAGGTACTCCTTCTCCTGGTCGATGTCATTCTTGAAGCAATGCACTGCAGCTGCTAGGTCGTCCTGCTGAGCGATCGAGTACCATAGTCGGAGACCAAAGGCCTGCTTCCAGTCGAGTCCAAACTTTTTCGAAATAACAAACGAGTCTAGGCGGTCCTCGACAGGCACTCCCTTCATACCTTCGCAGACACATGCATTACCCGAAAGGAGCTCGTAGATGGTACGGATCGATTCTGAAAATTCCGAGAGCATCTTTGAATCGTGCCATGCCTTGAGCTGTTCTCGCATGTCTTTCTTGGCAGCATCACTAGTGCCAATAAGAGGCACCAAGGTGGCCAGGCGGAAATTCTTCCCGTCAAGAAGGTGCTTACAAGCATCGATGATCCGATGGCCAGCTAGACACGCAACAGCCTTCTCTTCGCTCGATCCTGCCAGGCCGATAGTCGTAGCCGAGGCCGAGTCTACAAGAAGAGACCAGAAATGCGACAGCTTGTTCCTGCGGAGAAGGTGCTCCGGTTGACTATTGTCGTTGACCGAGTCGAAAAGGATACTGGCCAACTCCCAGACGTGCTTCTCCTGCATGCTTGCGGGATCGTTCATGTCCTGATGGTGGAAGACATTCTGCAAGTGAGTAACGTTGAGGGAGGCAAAAGGAACATCATCAACAATTCGGATTTCAGTGAGCTTATCCTGGTTGCCCAGGTATCGCTTGGATTGCTACATGACGAGTCAGCATATGTCTGGAGGTCGATGCTCAATAACTAACCTCCATTGCGAATGAGGCTAGGCGGAGCTCTTGCTTTTCAGTCTGAATCGAACAACGTTGAAAAGAAACAAGGTCGGTATTATGGGTGAGAGATCGTCGGCTGCCTTCTGAAGCCAGTGGTCGAGGAACAACAAGTGTCTCGTCAGGACCCCAGGTAGGTCGGCCAGCGTCGTGGAAAGTCTTTTCGTAACGGTCCAAAGTCATTGTCTTGTCTTGTCGCTCGTAGGGCCACTAATCAAAATCAATTTTAGCATCAATTCATATACTATAAGTCAATAGATACATAAACCTCCAGGAATTACATTCTGGGGCCACTCAGGTAACAACTAGGGAACCGACCTTGGGAAAGCCTTTGCCAGAGACTGAGGCTTGAAGTTTCTGGGGCGCTGGCTTGGGCTTCTCAAACAATGAGTTCATGAGGTCGATGCTAGTCGCAAACCCACGGCCTTTATCCATGCCAATGGTGCTTGCCGCGAAATTGTCCAACCTATCGTTCTTTGCAATACTCTTCCTCCAAATGGATGATTTCCGTAAAGTGTCTGATCCACTCTTGTCAAGGTCGATCAGTAGACCCGTCTGCCTTGAGGGAGAGTCATTCAGCTCTCTCAAAAGCTGTCGGTCTCGCTTGACTGGGCTGACAGTTTTTCTCAACATTTCCATCCAATCGTCCCCATCAGCAACCTCCAGCTGCACAGGACCAGCAGAGTCCTTAACAGCTCGCATTCTAGCTCTGAGGATGCCTCCAGGAGTCGCCTTCACGGCTTCCGGAACACCCTCGGACGAGTTGTCGTCGAGCTCCGCGGCCAGATGCGGTTCGAGAGAAGACCTCGCCATGTCTTCATCCTCGGACACGTCATATTCATCACCCATATCATCGGCGTATTCCTCCTCGAGGGACAGCCTGACATCGTTGGGTGCGGAATCCGCGGAGCTAACCCCTAAAAAAGACTGCTCACCAGAGAACTGGGGTTGTAGGGCTTGAGCTTCATCGTCGAAACCACCGGGAAGACCTCGATGTCTTCGAAACTCGAATGTGTCATCTTCCATGGGGGAGTTGACGGAGTTGATGGAAGCATCGAGAGCCACCTCCTGGGGGGCGGCTGGCTCGTTCTGCGTCATCTCCTCGTCGTCGGAATCATCGTCATCAAGGCCATAAGTGGTGAAGTGCTCTACTGAGAAGACCCAGACACCAGTCTCCTTGTCGTAGCTCTCAAAAGTTGTGTTCTCGATTCGCTTGAGACGCTCAACGTGCTTGTTAAATCGTTTAGGGTCATTGGCGATACGCTTACCACCGCGGGGCCATGACTGCTCGAGAGCAATCCTGGCCGGAACGTTGAGGCCCTTGCCGACTGGCGGTTTCTTGGCTGATACCGGGTAGACTGTAGCAGATCGAGGCTCAAGCACAATAAGGTTACCACAGATATCAGCCAGATCAATGTTGCTGATGTCCACAGGGACCTTGAAAGACACGTAGCCAACGTTGTCACGACCGACAGTGAAGCCATCAACCTTTTGGCGCTGCATGCGGTTCAACTTTTCAAGATCCTCCAAGGGAGGTGACATCCAGTATTGTCCGGGAGCATTATCAGCGGTACTGTTAGATGAAGCCTCGGGAGTGGCAGTGTTGTCCTCCTCATGAACGATAGCCAGCTCGTTGCCCTTTACTTCCTCCATTTCAGGAGTCTTAGAGCCGGTCGAACCGTTCGAGCCATTGGCTGTGCGGGTCTGACGGGGGGTCTCGTCGTTGGCTGGGCTGTCAACATCGCTAGCAGCAGGAAGGGCACCACGAACAGGTGTGCTGTCATCCATGTCAACGTTGCTTGTGTCAAAACTGACACGCTTGGAGAGCTTTCGGGAACCAGTTCCGGCATCTGAGGCTCTGTCCTTCTGCGGTGTTGAAAAGAGATCACTCCTGATGTCTCTGTTGATAACGAGCTTCTTGGAGCCAGTGCTTCCATACCACCTGGGCTGAGATCCATTAGAGAAAGCTCCGGGGGCAAGAATGCTGTCTTCGGTGTTGAAGCTGCGGCGCAGGTTGTTGGTCGACAGGCTTTTACTGAGATTTCCAGATCTGCTAGAGCCTAACAAACTGTGACCGAGGTTTCCAGGTGTGCTGGAAATGCTACTGGCGGGGCTACCCGAGGGGGTTCCGTAGTTGCTGTAGGAAAAACCGAAGCCTCGCTTTTGGGGAGTAGCATATCGAGAAGCAGAAGCCGGAGCCAGCTTATACATAGGCAGAATTGAGCTTCTTCTTGGCTTTGAACCACCACTCAATGGAGTAGCCAGGGGTCCTGGATTCTGGACTTCGTTTCCACCGAGACCAGCAAACAGACCAGGAGAACCGAATGCCGAAACGTCGTTGAGGTTGGCAGTTAGGCCCTGAGGGGCGTTGACGGACTGGCTGTTACCCAGGATTGAAGCTCCATTCTGTTGCTGTTGCTGGTTTGTGCTGCCGCCGAACAGAGAAGATCCAGCGTTCTGGTTGTTTTGGCCGCCAAAGAGACTGCTTCCAGCATTGTTGGTGCTGCCACCGAACAGACTGGGCTTTTGCTGCTGGTTATTGGCAGCACCAAAGAGGCCGCCGGTATTTTGGTTCATCTGAGTATTTGAGGCCAAACCGCCGCCGAAGCCAGTTCCAGCTGTATTCGTTTGAGCTGTGGTACTGTTTCCGAAAAGGCCACCAGTTGGGGCAGGCTTGCTACCGAACAGACCACCAGTAGCATTGTTGTTGGCGGCACCAAAGCCAGTCGTGTTCGTCTGCTGTTGATTGTTGCCAAATAGGCCACCACTAGTGCCAGTTGTGCCAGTGTTTGTGTTGCCGAATAAGCCAGTACCAGCAGGCTTCTGTTGGTTGTTGCCACCAAACAATCCGCCCGACTGTTGTGTTTGGTTGCTCTGGCCAAAGAGGCCACCACTGGTGTTTTGCTGTGTCTGGTTGTTGTTCTGTCCAAAGAGGCCACCACCAGTGCCGGCAGCTTGAGTGTTGTTGCCGCCGAAGAGACCACCGCCGCTGTTTGCAGTGTTGTTGTTTGCGCCAAACGCGTTATTTGTGGTGCTGGCTCCAAATCCACCCGTAGTGCTGGTATTCGTGTTTCCGAAGCTGAACCCGGTACCGGCAGGCTTGTTCTGAGCGGCTCCGAACAGTCCACCACCGGTATTCGTGTTCGTCTGACCGAAGCCAGTTCCGGTGGTGTTCGTGCTACCAAAGCCACCTGTAGTGTTGGTGTTTCCTCCTCCAAAAAGACCGCCGCCAGTCTGGTTCGCCTGCGTGGTGGTGCTGCCGAATAGGCCTCCAGCAGGTTTGTTCGCAGTGCTGCCAAACAAGCCTCCGCTGGCGGTGTTGTTGTTGGTTGCTCCAAAACCAGTCGAGCCAAAGCCAGTGCTGGGTGTTGAAGTGTTGTTGTTCGTGTTGGATCCGAAAAGACCACCACCAGTGTTGGCCGTCGTGTTCGCCCCAAAGCCTGAAGCTGCGGTGGTATTTGTGTTAGTTCCAAACCCTCCGCCAAAACCTGAGCTCACGCCAAACGCACCACCACCAGTAGCATTGCCATGTCGTCTTCCTTGAACGTAATCGGCAAGTCGAAGTTCGTCAGCCGACCACTTCTTGTAAGGGTCCTGGAAAAGAATGTTTTGGTAAGAGTTGGTCGAGGTACTGTTGGCTTCCTTCTCGCTCCATGCTTGGAAGGCCGCAACTGCAGTGCCAGGAGGGTCGCCCGCAGCGCCGCCAAGGGTATTGGTGCTTGAGGCGCCAAATCCTGTGCCAGAGCCGAATCCAGAGCCGAAGCCCGTCGCCGCGGTGGTGGTGGTGGTGTTGTTGTTGCCTCCTCCGAAGAGCGATCCGCCGGTGTTGGCTGTGGTGCCAAAGCCAGTCTTGTTGGCAGTGTTGCCTCCAAACATACCACCTCCTGTGTTGCTACCGAACGCTGATGTGGTGTTGTTTGTGTTGCTTCCAAAACCTCCAAACCCTGTGCCAGTGCTGGTGTTGTTGTTGGCAGTCGAGGAGCCGAAGAGGCCACCTCCTGTGTTGGTAGGGGTAGAACCGAATGCAGGTTTAGCTCCAAAGCCGCCAGCAGTATTTGTCGATCCAAAGCCGCCTAAGATGCTGTTAGTATTTCGATGTCGATAGAGCTTCGCGCACTGGATTCCTCTCTCAATGGTAGATGACAGCGATGCGATGAAGTAAAATTTGCGTACCGGATGTTGAGCCAAAGCCGCCTGTGGTGGTATTATTATTATTATTTCCGGCTCCAAAGAGGCCACCAGAAGTGTTGTTGTTTTGGCCAAAGCCGCCGAAGCCGCCGCCGAAAGACATGATGGTCGCCGATGATGAAGTAGTTAAGGAGTGGATGTCAGTCTGCGCTCCTGCGATTTTTCAGGGCGAGCACGCGTATGAGCGTGCATGTGGAGAAGAGAAGTTGATTGAGCTAGGGTGAGGTACTTCAGTGGCTTTAGTAGCTTAAGGTCTGTCGCACCTAGGCCCCAGTGCGTTGCTGCCTCAGACAAGAATTTTGTAGCTTGATTGGTTCTTGAGCTTGAACAGCCAATCAGGTTTTGCGCCAGAGCTACCTACTGGTTGAGTCACTGATGCCTGCGGTAGGCCTAAAATCTACCTGCTTCAAAGGTACCAAGGCAGACTCAACGTCAGCCAAAACCGCGTTTGGTTGGCCAGCTCTGCACGCGCCTGGGAGCCTAGAAAACAAATGACATCTTGACTTGGTAATTTGCTTCACTGCCTCAATCATTTCTGATATTGAACAGCTGATTTGTACATATTCAGGCGGGTGCTTTCTAATCAATTGTTTACAAATGCTTCCTCGAGCTGAACTATAGGTAACACTTTACAATTTCTCCCGAGGTTAGGCTTTGATCACGATCCCAAAGGTATTATCCAATAGCTTTTACCTTGTTCTACGTCTGACAACCACAATGGCTGTAAGTTCGGACCCACCTGAGCCATCCACAGCAATGACAGACAATGAGCTGCCCAGCCAGACCAGAAAATCTTGAGCCTGGAGATGAAAGACCCAATACAGACTTATTAGTGTTCAGACATATAAGGTATACAGATGACAAGAGACTTCAATTTCAAACTAATATAAATCTAATTGTTGTATGTTGAGACCCTAACCATAACCCATGTAGCCATTGCCAATTTGCTGCAACAAGGTACACTAATTTTTTCTACCACCGCGTCAATGGTCGCGTCAAACAACCTACCTCTTAAGCATCCATCTCCTTCAGCTCTTTGAATACACAACACAACCTTGCGCCACGCTCCTCCAACATCTTCGCCCTGTCGCATCAGGTACATTTACTATTGTCAACCTCTGCGATCACAACTATCCTCAAATTTCGTTATTTCAGCCGTTATTTGGCGCCATTGCATCCACCGCCTTGCTTGCTCGATTGCCGCTCTCTCCCAGCCACATTGAGAAATCAAAACAATGAATTCTCATGCAACGCCACGTACTGCCTTTCAAGGGCGCTCGTTAGGCGGCTCGGGACTTCCTCCGCAGTCGAGGCAGCCAGTTGCTCCTCAAGTGTCCTCAAATGAGGACTATAGTACGATTCCGGAGGAGGACCGCGAACATATTGATGAAGTTGTAGGTTGGGTCCGAGCCGCCTTGAGAAACTCTCCGCTCACAGTTACTTCTGCCAGTTTGATTTGATGGACATGAAGAAGAAGGGATGGCTCAACAGTTACGAATTCAGACACTCGCTAGCAGCGCTAGGCTTTGATATGTCCAAGCCTGATTACTTCAGAGAACTACAGTCATACGGCTCTGTCCCTCCCGAATGGCAAGATCCTCACAACTGTCCTGTCAACCGCCTCTATGTTTACCTCGACCAATTCCGATTATGCGCTGCCAAGTTACTCGCCAACCGCGACCCCAGACAAGAAGCAACAAAAGTGTTCAACATGTTTGATTACGACGGAGATGGTGTTATTTCCTTTGAGGACATGCGACGGCTAGCTTCCGATATCAAGGAAGAGAGGACCATGACAGACGAGGAAATTCAGAGCATGATTGAGCATCTGGATCACGAGGGCAAAGGCGGTGTAAACTTGGAAGAATTCATACAGATGATGGAGGAGGCTGGTTAAGTCCAACTACAGGAGTTCAAAGAATGACACAATACCAGCCGTGTCAGAACATGACAGTGAAAAAGTTCGGTGCAAGTGGCATCGCTTGGGGTTCGCATATTATCCACGCCTGTCGCGCTTCGAGGTCGATATGTGGGCTTGCAACATTGAATCTCTATCTTGAGCCTATAAGGTGCTTGTTGCAACAGATCGAGGCACATGGCTGTCTCAGAATCGTCCTCGCGAGCACAGAGTTGTCCCGAATACGCGAGGCTTGACCAGCCGAGTCAAGCCACAGTCAGACAAAGAATGATTCAGACAGCGACCTTTCAAGCGATTTGGGTACATTAGTTAGCTGCTGGGCGCATTAAGCATTGAAAGAGAAAAGGGGAATGGCGTAATATGGCTACAACGGATTCAATGGGTAGATTTCAATAACATCTAAGAATTGTTTTTTTTTTCGAATGCGCCAGGCGCGCTGTCTAAAATCCCAGAATCCATCACAACTAAGCCACCCAAATATCAGACTCAACGATGGTCCAATACCATAAAAATGTACCGAGAACAGGGGAATACCATCCTTCGCCTGCGCAAAAAACGGGAATCGGGTTCAGGCCGGGATATGAAGATGAACATACAACAAAGAAAAGTCAGGGGTAATCAATCAAACCATCACACAACTAGCTGGTCACCGATATAAGAGCGTAAATTTCGATTTAGGAACTCAACTTAGAACTGGATCAAGTCGTGGTTCTGCTGTTGTTGCTGTGGTGCCTGCTGATGGGCGAAGGGGTTGTTCGTCTGTCCATTCATGCCAGCAGGCCCAGTCGCAGCAGGCATCTGAGCGCCATAGTTGACTGTGGGCATACCCGTGAACTGCTGTCGAAGGAAGGGGTTGTTGCCAGTAGCCTCGGCGTTGATGCGGGCAACTCCTGCACCGGCACTGTTGACGAACGTGCCAGGGGCTGTGTGCTGGGCGGGAATACGAAGGTTGCCTGTGTTGCCAAAGGTGTCCATGCCGTCACCGCTCGCAAGCAGAGTGTTGAGTCGTGTCTCGTGCTCGTTCATCTCCTTTTGAGGAGCGGCGAATGAAGGTTGCGACTGAGGGAAGCTATTTTGCGATTGCAGTGGGAAGCTGTTCTGCTGCTGGAGCTGGGGCTGAGTCTGAGGCTGGCTGCCAAATGAGTTGAGGCTCTTCTGTTCAGGAAGCGCTCCTAGGGACGAAATAGGGTTTGGTCGGGCGGACTGAGGGCGGCTGAACTGGGCGAAGGGGTTGTTGGAACCGGTGGGAGTTGGTTGCAATTGCTGCTGACTATTGTTGGTTGCCCAGGGGTTGTTGCTACCAGGCTGGAGAGTAGGTTCAGGAGAAGCAGGTGATGAGAACGACTGCTGCTGGGGCTGCTGCTGTTGTTGTTGCAGGTAAGGATTGAAGCCCGTGGGCTGGGGTTGGAAACCTTGCTGGTTTTGCTGTTGTTGCTGACCATAGGGATCGAAGCCCATGCCTGTCTGCTGGCCGTTGAAACCGGTGTTGTAGTTTGGCTGGAATCCAGTGGGTTGGGTCTGCTGGAATCCAGTATAGGCGTTGTTCATGTAGCCAGTAGGCTGAGGTTGGTTCTGCTCGATAGGGTTGGCAAAGAAGTCAACGGGGTTTCCTTGCTGGTATCCTTGGTTGAAGCCAGTGTACTGTGGCTGGCTGGTTTGCTGCTGAGGAGTAGGATCGTCGTCGAAAAGAGAGGCAGCGTTGCTGTTCTCGAGTTCCCTGCGCCTTCGTTCTTCCTCTTCCTCACTAAGCTTGATTGCTTTCGCCAAATCGTCATCGTCATCTGGTCCGTTCTGTCGACTTTCGCGCTTCTTCCTGTCTTCCTCCTCCTGATACTTGCTTGCCTCCAGAGCTAGACGGTACTCAGCGTCTTCCTCTTCGTTCATTTGTCGTCTCGGCTGCTGTCGTCGGGTTCCGTGGTTCACAGGCTCAGCATGCTGAGGAGCAAATTCCTCAAGGCCAGTAACGCGCGACTTCCAGGATCTTCGGTCGCTTCGCTCGGCCCGCAGTCTCTCTTCGTCCAAAATGAGTGAAGTTAACTCCTTAGCAGCAACTCGGACTAGCTGGGTATTAGTGGCAGCTTTAAACGGCACATATACAAATACTGACCATTTTGTCCGACATCGCGACCGTCTTCGTCAACATATTGGAACTCTCGCAGAGTCTTGATAATATAAATACTCTGTCGAGCCCATGTAACGACAAGTTCTGAACCCTCATGAAGACAATAATCCAGAACCTTGAGGGCTTTAAGTACGTGACGCCAATTCTTCCCCTTGTCGTTGAGACGCTTATCGATCATGTCCATAATCTCGTAGAACTCGGTGGATCTAATCGCGCCATGCCAAGTCAGTACTTCCCATCACACACAAGGTAGTTGAGCAATGCGCAGGGAGGGTATTACATACGTGTTGTATGTCATTTGAGCAATCTCGCTCATTTGAGTGCCGGTCGGGCCCCATGGGTCATTACTGGTAGCTACATGTCACTGTCAGCGGCGAGGTTCCAGCGACGCAATCGAGAACGCAGGGAGTTCTGACCTTCTCGGACCTTGACCTGGGCGCTAGAGTAACCCTTGGTCACATTTTTGACACTTCGCATTACCTTCGACATGATGGGCGATTTGTGATGTTGACTGTATAATTTCTTTGGTGAACTGGATGCGTTGTGAGCGCCAATGGATCGGCCGAGGTAGGATTTCCCTGTGTGATTCGATGAAGCTCGGAAAAAGGATTGGCCTGATCAAGCTTTACAAGCGACAACCTCTGCGACACAAATCCGACACGCGCCAGTGAGACGGAGTCCACGGAAGTAGTGCAGGGAGGGGGGTTTGAGGGGGTTGAGCAAGGTCCGAGGATCACGAGATATCCGTTCTGATAATTGCGTAGCCTTTGCGACAAGTCTCAGCCAGAAGAACAAGAATCAGTCGCCGTTTGTCTGAAATTTGGCGATCGAGAGGAGGATCGTCTGTGGAGGGTGGTTGGAGAACACAATCGTGGGGTGATTAGGTCTGGATTTCAAGAGGTCGGGGAGACCGATCGGACACGACGTTATAAGATGAGGAGCGAGTAGTAGGAGGGAGGCGAAGTGACAAAGTTTGGGAGGCGGCGAATTCAAAATTGAGGAGAATTCTGATTCTGCCGTTTAGGAGTTGAGCACAGTAGCGGTTAGAGGGACAAAATTGCACTGCTCTTTGCGCGACTCGCAGAGCTGTAGAGGGAAAAGAGTGAGTGCAGGACGATGAATGAATTGGCGCTCTCATGCGGATTGGGAGCGGCGAGCATGGAACCAAGGCCTAATGGACTGGCATGGCCTGGCACATTGTGGCTCTGCAAGCTGATTACGTATCCATTTTCACTCACCAGCTCAGATGAGCCTATACAAGCAGTGCCAAGATTTGCGGGGTTCTTGGGGTTTGCGTGTGCGTATTTGAGTTGATGCTGTCAGAACTTTGCGTGTATATACTTTGAATCTTCCTTTTTATTCCATTTTGAGGTATTATTCCCCCATTTGTTCTTCTGTTGAGGACTCTTCAACACTCCAATAACCTTCGTCAACTGTGGCTGAAATTTGGCTTACACAGGGTGTCAGAGCGTCTTTTACACCCGCTGGCCCCAATAGGAAACACATACGTCACGCTCCCGAGGGGACCCTAGCCGCAGTTGGTGTGGAACAGAAGAAATGGGCGGTTTTAGGATTATCATCATGATGCTTATATAAACGCTGGTAAAAAAAAAGAAAAACGTACAAAATAGTAAAAAGGAAATATAAATTACTTCTTGAACCTGTATAAACTCTTCCAGATTTGATACAAGTCTTTCAAAACTCTACAAGACCGGCCATCCTTCTCTCATCTCGGCGCCACATCAATTCAAGTTGTGATGTTGAATTCTTACTTCCTTACCCTGTCGAAGTTGTTCGCATAGACTACAGTAATAGAGGCACGCAGTACTGTAAGAGAAACGTTGGGACTTGATCGATGTCTATCATTCTGTCAGGGTATGTCTGTTCTGCTTGTGACATCCAATTAGTTGATGAAAGGTGATGGCAGGTTATAAACACTTTGGTATACGCTATGTATTGAATAGACCTTGGGTCGAATCAGTTGATACCCAAAATGAGATACTATTTAATCAGTCTTTTCAAAGATATGCTGGGTGAAAAGTAATGATATTTCCCTGACGTGCCGAATTTGTAAGAAGTGTCGAATTAGCAGCAGCGAGTTTCGGTTAAGTATATTAGTTGCTGCAATAAAGCGTGCGGCATTGGGGTATCTGATTTCATCGTGAGCGTCCCTTTTTCGTCCGTTGCGCAGAGCTTTGGCTTGGCTTTCGTCTCTTCGAATTTGCCGACTTATATGAAGGATCACAAGTTAGCCCCCCTTTCAACTCCACCTCTATCATCTGAACGGCACCTCAACACCTCTGCCTCTCCCTACCGCAAAACTCCCCTCTCACTTCTCTTTTCCTTTTAATTCCTTATTGCGTTTCTTCCTTCCTTTCTCTCTTGACCTTCATATAAAAATTTCAAGATCTCCTTCTCTCCTTCATCCACAATTTCAACTTCTCACTTCTGCCACGCCGCAACTTCAACGATGCACTTCAACTTCTCAAGCTTCCCTCTCCTAACCTCTTCTAAGACTCGGTATTTCCTCTGAAGCTTCCGTGATTCATACTCCCTTGTAGTCTTGTCTATAAAAGACTGCTCTTCCTCCTTCAATCCTTGTCTTCATCTCTTCCATCTTCATCACAACCTTCAGTTCCCTTTCTCCCCTACCCTCAAGTTACATCCATATGATATCCTCTCTTATTCTGTCCTGCAGTTCACCCCTCATCAACATGTCAGACGGGAGCTCCAGTGACTCCGATGCGGAGTTTATCGACCTCACAGGAGGTGATAATTATCATCCAGACATTGATGGGCATTTCAACGATGCTCCTGACCAAGAGGAGATCTCCCTTGGGCTAGACTCCCATGGGGAGCCAATCTCCCACATCATATATCGGCCTGGTGGCCCTATGGACGTAGATAACGAAGAGGCAAGCAGTGACGGCGACCAACACACTCCCGAAGTCGAAAGAAGTCTATTTTTCGATGACGATGACGATGACGATAACATCAGAAATGGTGATGGCGATGACGGTAGACACAGAGGACCTCCATCCCCACCATCATCTGATGACCCGGGTAGCGAATCCGACGGGTCAGAAGATAGCGACAATCATCATGACGACGACGACAATCAGAGTCAGGCAACCCAACCCAACCCAGGGGCTTCGAACGGAGGAAGCCCTGATGGTGATGATTCCGGTGATGACAGTTCTGACGATGAAGAAGAGTCAGATGACGAAGATGCCGACGATGATCCCATCAATGACGATGATGAGGAAGGGAATGAAGAACATGGGCACAAAAATCCCAACGCTGATGTACTTCAGGTCCTGGCAGAAGAAAGTGTCGAATGGCCAGAATGGAATGCCGAGTGTCTCGACACATGCCAGCCCCCTTGGTACAGTCTTGCTCGCAGATTCGCAGATTACCGTAACCGATTCCTCTTTAAGAGAAACGAATTAAGAGAGTGCAAGAGAGTCAACAGAAACCGGGTCACCGGCCTAAATCGCCAGGTCAGAAGCCTAAGCCACCTGGTGACAGTACTCAAAGAAGCAGTGAGAGAGTTCTACGCCGCCAATGAAGCAAACATTCAGGAGAATGAGAGACTCGTTGAGGAAAATGAGGCTCTGCGAAGCCTTTTGCCCGAAGAAGAATTGGATGATTTCCCCGACCCTGTTCCTCTAAGGGTCGAGGATATGGAGGCATCTCTGTATCAGGACATGAGAGACCAACTGCCGCCAGATATCAAGATGTATCTTCGCGTATGGCGACGCGGACCAGCGAAGCCCCGAAAGACCGAACGTGTACGTACTTACCATTAAGAACAAGACTCATCTTCAAAATTGCTAACAGTCAATAGCTGTGGCCAAAGGCATACACGCATTGGATCAGACGCGGTCGCCATCCTGACTACAGCAACTGGGGAGATATCTACAAGCTCTCCTGCCAGGAGGAGAACATGTCTTGGGCATTCGGAAAACGTACACCACCCAAGACACATCCTCATCTTATCCTGTGTGCTCCGACCCTGGAACAGGAACAGAGCGCTATCATAGATGAGAGTGAGAGTGAGTGTGGAGGCTGCACTCCGCAGCCATATTACCGACGCGAATGCGCACAGGACGAAGAACAAGATATGGGCCCATCCGCTCTCGACCTTCTTTTCCCCAAAGACCGACATTTCATCATGATCAAGGCCCTTCAGTATGTTCTGGTTTTTGATGATGAGGTTGTTCACGCTATCTCTCGATTGGACCCTTTCTTCGAGCCAAAACGTGTGGATCGGAATTGTAACAATAAAGTCTCGCTGCTCCATCGTTTCCATATTGGGCGAGAGAAGATTTCCCTCACGTTCGGGACAATTCACCCTCAGGAACTCCTTGCTCCTCTTATGGTTAGCAAGGAATGGCACTTGATAGGCTCAATCCTGTTCTATGGAGCAAACAAATTCGCTTTCTCTTCTATTGGCGAGTAGGGTCGCTTTGCGAACAGAATCGGATGCAAGCTCCAGCATTTGCAGCACATCGAGCTGTTGTGGATGGGCTCACAGAAGCTCACGTACAGGATTGACCAGAAGGGCAAGTACACATCTCGTCGGACTCATGATCTGGCCTATCTGCCCGAAGCCTGTCGACTAAAGACGGTTGCTATCCATCTGCCCGAATCCTCCAAGCAATATATGCGGCGAAAACACGAGCCGCCACAAATCGTGGAGTTCCTTGCGCAGAAGACAGCATCTCAGCCAAACTTCCGCCGCTTTCGTGCGTTGCGCACGTTGCAGGGTGCCGATTATCTATACTGCCTTCGTGGAGTCCGGAAGATAACATTCTTCGACTACGACATGTGGCGAGATGATGGCATGAAGATGCCAGTTCGTGACTGGACCTTTGTCCGTGATATCAATGAGTCTGTACGCAGGGACAAGTCTGTATATGACGAACACTTCTCCCAGCTTCGGTACTTGGCTCCCTTGTTGAACGTCCAGCCTTCCGTCCAACTCGCTGCGCAGCTTGAGGGATTCCTCAACCCGGGGCCTCAGCGAATGGGTCTCTTGTCACCTCCTCCTGATATGTACCCCCAGCTCCAGGCCGCTCTGGAGCAGGCTGATGGCTCCGAGAATGAATCTGATGGCGATGCCGGCGGCGGAGATTCTGATGAAGAGATGGGGGGCGACACTGACGACGATGATGATGACGGTAGTGACGGTGATGACGATGACGATGATGGCGGCGGTGACGGCGCCGCAGATGCACACTTCAACTATCAACATCTTGCTGCAGATGGTCATGGTCGTGAGCGAGATGAGAGCCCGGCTGATCTCGATGAGGTGGCAGCAGAATTGTCCGATATATTATCTGATGATCAATCTGATTCCGACTCCGAACAAGAGCAGAAGGAAGAGCTATGGTCAGATAATGGGCAAATAATCGACTTAATGAGCGATGACGAGGACGACGATGGACCGCAGTATGGAAGAGACCGGTCCACCTCTCTCTTCGTTCGAAGTCCCCCACGGGAACATCAACCTGAGTTCATCACCAAGGTTGAATCGCCATCTCCTCCCAGGGCAACTCCTCCAGCTCTCGCTAACCAGGATGGAATAACGCCGTTGAGGGAGACCCGCGCGGACAGTAGCTTGTTTGTGAGCCCTACCCCCTATGAGGCTCTGAACCCCCAAGCAGGAGATCGCTCATCGCCAATTGACCTCACTGAACATATGGGGGTATCATTCTCTTCTCCAGCCCCATCCTCACGCTCGAGCTCTAGCAGCTGTTCTTCAGGAATCAAGCGAGAATGGAGTTTTATCAGTGTGGATGACGATGACGAGAACGATAGTGACGATGAGGATGAGGATCAAGGCTTCCGGCTCTTGGGAAGTTTTCCCAAGCGGCCACGCCTTCCTGATGGTGATGGTGACGGCGACGGTGCTGAAATGATGGCCATGAGGGAGGATCTTGAGGAGGAGTTTGTCCTGGCTTAAATTTTGCTATTTGTGGGCTATAGGAAGCACGGAATTTCGGGGATTATTTGCTTTTAAAATGGGAGAGGTCATTGAAATTGAGATGCTTTAGCAGCGGAATTAAGTTCAGGGTCCGGGCGAGAGGAAGAGACATATTCGGGAATCGAGACGCAAGATAGGTACTCAGATTGACGCTATGCGTATCTCATATTGAGAGGATAATTTTCCCTCACAGATAATTGCTAATAAATAACCCCAAATTGCCCCAAAACACGGCTTGCAATGTCTATATAACCATGTGCGACCAACTTCTACAGGGTAAGGGTGCGAATATCACAACTTGAATTGATGCATGTCGTCCGCAACTTATCTAATCGCTGCATAATGCGGCCTGGTATCTCTTTTTAGTGCTCTTTTAACCCCATGCTCATTGCATGACTTAGTTCTTGAGCTCCGCAGTGGCAGGGTAGTGCCAGCTGCGGAAGGTATCCATAACAGTTGTGAACACGACCAGGAGGATACCACCTCCGGGACCCAAACGGAGAACCTGAATACTTGTTAGTTGACCATCCTTCCACTTTCGGGATGACGACTCACCTTGGGCAAGAAACCCTTGTAGAGAGCACCGAAACCCTCCTCCTTGAAAACGGTTCCTACGGCAGGGAAGGCCCAGTTGTACTTGGGAACCTGGCCGGGGACCTTGGGGGTGTTCTGAATTCGACTCTTGACAACGTCCAGGGGAGTGTTGAGAACAGTTCCGATGGTGCCACCAATGGCACCAGAGATGAGATCATTGGTGATCTGAGCCCTCTTGGTCTCAGCCTTGGGGAGAAGTTGTCGGACTTGGAAAATGCAGCCGAAGTAACCAGCGTTCCAGAGGATGTGACGCCACATAGTACTCTCAAGACCCTGGTAAAGAGTAAGAGGACCCTCGTTCTTGACAGTCTTGACGACACAATCGACCATGCCGTTGTACTTTCCAGCGGAAGCCTTGTCCTGAAGACGAATCTTGACGAGCTCGAAGGGAACGACGACGAAAGCCTCGGTAGCACCAGCAGAGGCACCGGTGAGGATGGAGAGCTGCTGGTTCATCTTATCGACGCCAAACATCTTTCGGTAAACCTTGCCCCATTCATCGTTGGCAGCGAACTTGGTAGCACGCTTGGGAGCCTCCATGAGGATGGGAGCGGAAATACCGCGGTAGAGTCGTGAGAAACTGGCGCATGTCGTTAGTTGTGGGCGCAACAGAATCGCGAGAGCAGATACCGTACCCCTCCTGCTTGATGATCTTGCGGAAACAGTCAAGCATGCCATTGTACTCAGCGGTAGCACCGGAACCAGTTTGCAATTGGCTGGTCATCAAGTCAGCAATTGGGCTATTATTTCGAAACGCGCACGCATGGTTCGTCATACACTCGGGTCTTGACAACGTCAAGAGGGTACCTGTGGCTGGGTTAGCTAAAATGTCTCGAGCACGCGACAGATGCTGTCATACATCACCAGAATCTACAGCCAGCACAAAATTAGTAATGGCCCTCAAACGAGTCGAACTGGCGCGAGCATACCTCCGAGACGCCGGCAATGGCGCCTAAAATATCAAACGTTAGCCATTGGATCTGGAGAATGGTAGAGTTGAATGAGTTGAACTGGCGTACCTGCGGCGAACTGGTAGATGAAGGGGAGGGGCTTGTCGTTAGGGTTGGACATTGTGACGACTGTACAGGCGACCGAATAAAGATGAAGGAAGACCAGAAGAACAAAAGAAGAGGTTGAGCGGAGAGTTGTCGCAAGTTGACAAGAAAGAGAGAAAGCTAAGCTGAGGTAGTCAACGGAAGGGAAGATGGCGACCTCCGAGCGAAGACCGGGCCGGGGAGTGGAGGGAATTTCTTTGGTGGTGCGTCTTTGTAGGACGAGTATGGATCTTATCGCGCTATGGTTAAGTGATAAGATTCCGTAACCTCACTAATAACCTCCACTGTGACAGACGGCGAGAATTAGGTCGATGCCGAATGGACGGAGCCTTTTGTTCTAAACAAGCGCCTTGTATCCGTGGGATTGTGGAGATTATAGCAAGCGACAGCGAGATGAGACCCGGGGGAGGGGTCCATTGATGCTCGGTGAGACGGCAAGCAACCGATCCATGAGGCCCTAACGTCTCCGATTCTTCTCCGACGATGCCATGCTCTTTTTTTGATTGCTGTTTTGGGCAAGTCTGTGGTATATTCTTGGCAGTTTATTAATGTCTTGCGAATAGTGTCAAGCATACTGATATTTGCACATAATCCCAAACCATCATGAGTTTCCTACCTATGTTATGAATGTAGTCAAACTATTGATAATAAAATACCCGGATGCCCGATGTCTGCCGCTAGCCCTGAAGCTCTTGGAGCCCGTACCCGACTATTTACCTTTGAGCCGCTTGTACCTGAACATGAAGGGGTTGGCATCGGCAACGGTATTGAGGACCCCTTGTCCTAACTACATACTCTATGATAGGCTCTGTTGTAACAAGAGTCCGCAATAATGCAGACGCAGCTCCACGGGAGCCAGGGTGTTAATTGCTGAAGCTTCATACATATGCTGGAGAACACTAGACAGAACCTTCAGAGAAGGTTAGGTGAAGCTTCTTCATAAACCGCAGCGCTTATGATGTGGGTATCTCATGAATGTGAGCCATGGCCTTATAAGTGACCACGTACATATGTCAATTATATCACTATAAACAAGATGATGGATCTAAATCCAATAAGGAAAGTATTCGGAGACGTTGACCAACATGTTCTGGTATCCCAAAGTACGTGAAGTCTCGCGGAAGCTTGCCAATCATAGGTACGGTTGGAACATATACTTCAAAGACCCAACTTGAGATACTCCGTACCAGACCCGGAATGCCATCAAGTGATATTGAATTACATAGGTAACACTTCCAGGAGAATACATATGATTCGGAGAACACGCTAATCCACGGACCTTGACCCCTCCCCACGATGTTGATCCCCGTGCACGGGCGACCGTAGTCTCCATCCCGTCGGCCGAGTGGACCGCGAACTTGGCCCGTGATGAATAGACAGTAACTTGCCTTGATCTTGAGTGATGAAAAGGTCTAGGATAAATCATTATAAACTCGATTAACTGACCTGAAGAAACACTAAGCTTAGATTAACCTCAAGATATTTTGGAAAATCTAACAAACAGATACCCTGCAGTCCTCTTAGGAGTAAAAAGAACATTGCAAGTTATTGAAATCCTGTCGTATTACTAAGTGTTCATTCTACTATTCCTAGTCCTTCTAACTTCCAACAGGGAGTAAGTCTTCATCCACGTTCACGAGTGAGTTAAAAGGTTTACGAATTTGGTCTTGTAAAGAGTGAATCTTTTGAGTAATATAAGAGCATTCCACCGGATTCGAATCTTTTTCATGATGCCTTGACAACGACACAGGAATCAGATACTTGCCGGAATCCAGCCATCCACAAATCTCGAAAGCGACAAATGAGAAACTCCAATTGAAAGCATGTGGTGAAGCGCAAGATCAAGTTTCAGAGCTTCAGAGTTGCACACCTTGGAAAAGAGAACCGTTATTGGTTCAACGTCAATCTGCAATTCACG
Source organism: Fusarium oxysporum f. sp. lycopersici 4287 (assembly GCF_000149955.1). Classification (NCBI taxonomy): domain Eukaryota; kingdom Fungi; phylum Ascomycota; class Sordariomycetes; order Hypocreales; family Nectriaceae; genus Fusarium; species Fusarium oxysporum. Next base: position 2,026,792 of record NC_030993.1, read on the forward strand.
GAGGGTGTTTCTGGATGGCGGGGTAGGTTCTCCATCGATACAACGGTGACAGAAAAGAGGGAATACGTTTGTGATTTTTATAAGAAGATATCATCCCAAAATGCTATGATAACAGTACAAGATGTGGTGCATAATAGCAATATTGGTAAGATATAACACTCTGAGAAACGGGATTATCTTCTAATTGAGAATGGATGCTTAGAATTTATAAGAATCAAATACCAGACTTTCAATATTACCGGGCCTCTTTTGACGCCCTGTCTCCCCTAGCTGGTAACCAGGGTTGCGATTGGGGCACGTTTTTGGGGCACCATGCTGAATGCACTTGCTGACGCGCACAATTGGCTGGCCCCTCGGTATCGAATCTCAAGGTCATTAATGACATCGCCTCTTCACCATCCCGATCTGACAAATCCCATTCCTTTCGTCTTCTGATTAAAGAAAAGTGTTCCTGCATCTGCTACACTACAGACACTTGTCAACAAAGATTTCCCCTCCATCCGAAACCCAAAACGACCAGCGCCCCCTTTACGCTCTCCCTAATAGTCGATCGAACACGCGCTGGGTGGCAACTTATACCGATCACAAGCAACCGTCGCAATCTTTGCGCTAGCAACCTCAACTTCTGCGCAACTTCACCTGGGCTTGTCGCTATCTCAAGCTCTCCTGCGCTTCAAATTGCACCTTTAAACAGGCCGTGACCCAACGAGCGTCACAGCGAGGTGCCTTTCGCGCCCAGGAGAGTTCTTTCGCCCCCTGCCCATGAGTCACTTATTGTGGAAATCCTACTGGGAAAACGATGTCGACCGGTTTCGGCGTCTGCTGGCCCCAACCAGCTATAATGCCCAGTCGCTATCGAAGAGCCCTGCGATAGGAGGAACTGGTGCACTCTTCGGTGTCAGCCCTGGTCTTCCAGGGACTTCTCCACGACCAGCGAATAAGCAACGACGAGTTTCCGGCCATCCGCAGACACCCGGAAAATCGAAGGACGGCAATACACATCTTGGACGAACAGAAGTCAACAGCCGCGACCATGCTGGATTGACAGTTCTACTTCGTGCTGCCTCATCGACCGACCCGAACGCCCACGAGTTTGTCCGGGCTCTTATCGAACACCCTGCCATAGATCTCTACGTCCAAGATCCCGAGAGTGGCTGGAATGCCCTCCATCGATCCTTATACGCTGGAAATGTTTCGATTGCGCGACTGTTGTTGGAAAAGGAACGAGTGGACTTGACGAGCCATAACCTCAACGCCGTTAATAAAGTCGGACTCCTGATCAAGACGAAAGACCATGAGGGAAACAGTCCTTTTGACGTCTACAACTCAACGATCGCCGCAAGATCTCTGAAGAGCATGGAAAATGGGAGCAATTCCGATAGTGACGCTGATAGCGTTGATAGCGGAGGTGATGGTTTACATCAGTAGGTGGCTCGGGAAACAGACAGGACTTGGCTGATTCTTGGTACAGTATGGTAAAGACGTCGCATGGATTGCGAAGCTCGATTGATGGTGATGAACTCTTTGTTTTTGGCAGCAACAAGAACGTTTCTCTTGGAGTTGGCGATGAGGACGATCGCCAGTATCCTGATCGTATCCATCTGTCCAGGCCCGAACTTCTCGTGCATCGATTATACCACTCACACTTGGACGAGCAGGATGAGGAAGCCCCTTCTTCGTTGAAACTGGATGAGATTCCGACCCTGGTTCGAAACCGGCCGCTCGTTATTCAAGACGTCTCTATGTCCAAACTGCATAGTGCTATCCTGACAACCGACCCGGTCTCAAATCTGTATGTTTGTGGTGTTGGTCGTGGAGGCCGACTTGGATTGGGAGACGAAAACACACAATTCAGATTCGTACCTGTTGAAGGCCCATTCATTGACAAAAAGATTCACCAGGTGGCACTTGGGCAGAATCATACCATGGCCGTCGTCGATAATGGAGAACTTTGGACCTGGGGCCTGAATTCTGCCTCACAGCTAGGATATGCTCTGCCTCCACCGATGAAGGCAGATGAAGAACCTATGAGCCTTACTCCTCGCCAGGTCTTTGGATCTCTCAAGAAAGAAGTTGTCCTAGGGGTTGCTGCGTCCGCAAACCATTCTGTTGCCCATACAGGAAACTCACTATTTACTTGGGGTCGTAATGTCGGACAACTGGCTCTAATGGACGCCGATTCGAGATCACTTGATATTCAACATACCCCCAGAAAAGTGGCTGCTTCTCTTCTCGCCGCCCCGATCGAGATGGTATCAGCGATTGACAAAGCCACTATTTGTCTGCTTTCCAACCATACTGTCTGGGTCTTCAGTCACTATGGTTATAATCTGGTCAAGTTTCCATTCCCCGATGTCTTCGCGAACAACATCTCTATGACACGATATGAATCAGGCGGTCGAAGGGAGATTGACCATATCACTGCGGGTGGCGAGACAATAGCTGCTGTGACTGCCCGCGGTGATCTCTTCACATTTCATTTGAATGATAAGGGGGATCCAAGTCAGTCTGCCGCATCAACTACGAATCCAGTCAAGATTAAGAATGCCCTTACACAGCCACAATGCGTCTGGGACTCTCGCAAAGACGGAGTCGCATCTGTCGGAGTTGGGGAACATGGCTCGGTCATCATCTGCACAGAATCAGGGGCTGTATGGAATCGTGTAAAGCGTACAAAGGGCAAACTAACTGGATTTTCTGGATCAAGCGGCACGAAGCGCAAAGACTTCAAATTCCAGCGAGTACCATACATCACCAACTGTGTTGCCGTCAGAAGCTCCATTTTTGGCGCTTTTGCGGCTATCAGAAAGGATAGCAAAGTTATGGCGGAGGAGATTGAGATTGGAGAGCAATCTCTTCGCGACGATATTGGTTCTCTACTCTGTCTCAGTGATTTTGAGGCCCCACAACATCACTCTGAAGCAAAAGGCACTCGGAAAACATGGGAAGCTGCCATTATTAGAGAGAAACGAGACCCTGTTACCTACGAAATTCTACGGTCAGCCGATATCGAAACAGACTTGGGGCGCTGGCTGGAAATCAACTCTTTCCAGTACGATGACATGAACATGGCAATCTGTTCCTCCTCTTTGCCTGATATAAAAATCCCCGTCCACAGTTGGGTTCTTGCTGGCAGAAGCCCGGTCTTACGGCATGCACTATCAGAGTTACGCGAACGAGGATCAGCATTCAGCACGGACTCTTTCGGCCTCGAGGTTGTGGATGACAAGGCCTTGTTGACGTTGTTTGAAGTCGACACTTACACTGTTCTGAATGTTGTTGTCCATGCCTACCAGGACAGATTCGTTCCAGTGTGGAAGTACACGCGCGAAGCACCTCCACTTGCGTTCCGTTTCCGGCAAGTTAGGACAGAGCTGATGAAGGTTGCAACAAATCTTGCCCTTCCAAAACTGGAGGCGGCAGTCCGCCTACAGACCGGCGTGGAAGAGTCCCTAGACGGCGATTTGAGACAAGCAATCCTTGATCCTTCTTTCTTCGACGACGGCGATATCATCATTGAGTTGGATGGAGAGGACATCATGGCGCATAGCCAACTATTGTGTCAAAGGTGCCCTTTCTTCGAGGCTTTGTTCAACGGGCGGTCTCAAGGCCAGTGGCTCGCCGGACGCCGCGATGGCATGGACTCTGCAGAAAAGATCAGGGTGGACCTCAGTCACATTGACCCTGAAACATTCCAATACGTCATGTCCTTTATCTATGCAGATATCGGACGGGAGCTCTTTGATACTGTCTCGGTGTCTAATTTGGATGAGCTGTCAGAGCTTGTACTTGATGTGATGAGTGCTGCAAATGAGCTGATGCTTGATAGATTGTCCCAAGTCTGTCAAGGTCTCATTGGCAAGTTTGTGACAACAAGGAACATATCGAACTTGCTCAACGAGATAAGTCCTTGCTCCATTACAGAGTTCAAAGATACTGGTCTTGAATACATCTGCCTTCAACTGGAATCCATGCTCGAGAACCACCTTCTTGACGACTTGGATGAAGAGCTCTTGCTGGAGCTTGATGAAGTGGTCCGAGACAATCAACTTGCCCGGCTCCCATTTGTACGGAGCGGAAGAGCAGAGCTACTACTCCATGACAGTCATCCCGAGTTGGCTGCTGATATCGACGAGGAGCGTCAGGCCAGGATCAAAGAGATGGCCTACAAGGCATCTCAGCGGGATGACGAGAAGAAACTGTCATCATCATTTAAGGCTCGAATGGGAAGTCTAGATGAAGGCAGTCCGCTCCAAACTCCAGATACAACTCGACGCAAGTCCAGAGGTGGGCGGAATGAGCCTTTCAGTCCCAGTCTTCGGCCCAAGCAGTCGCAAGCAGATATGATCTTTGATATGGAGGATGAAGATGGGTCTTTATCTGCTAAACCACGATCGCCCATGAATGAAGCTGTAAATATTCGTTCGCCTCCGGAGATAGACGACATGCCGCAGCTTCCCAAAGCATGGCGGGAATCAAAGGGTAAGGGGCTTGCAGGCTCGGCCCTCAGCCCAGTTCCTCTCGCATTTTCCATGTCCCCCGAGTCTCAACCATCCGAACTGGGCAGTTTGAAGACACCGGGCGGTGCAATGTCAAAACCCGGCGCTCCATGGTCAGCGTCAAAATTAGCCACTTCGAAGTTGGATCTAAAAGATATCATGTCTGAGGCGTCTACGTCTGCTTTAACTGCCGGGCTCCAAGCGCAGAGAAAGCAAGATGCTGCAGCAAACAAACCACAGACCAAGATATCTCAAAAAGAACGGAAGAGGCAGCTTCAGGCATTGGCAGCAGCAGAAGCAGCGGCGAAGGACGAGTCGACGAACCATGTACCTTGGGAGAGTGTTCCAGAAGGGGGGCGACCAGCGCCTTGGAAGGCAGCAAGTCCGGCACCCAAGACGTCGCTGAAGGAGGCCATGTCTGCGGAATCCAACATGCCAAGGGGGGTATCTGCTAACGCAAAACCTCTGGTCGCTTCAGAAACGAGAGCAAAGACGGCGACACGGCGTACTGCGTCACCCGACACAAGGTTCCCGGGTCAGGGTCGAACCAACAGCTCCCCCGCAATTGTTGCAGGACCCTCGACAGAGCAGCAGCCTAAGAAGCCGTTGGTACCACACTCCAAGTCGTACATTACACCGGCACCAAAAGCGGAGCCTACGCTCGGATTCAGTATGGCTGATATTATTGGCCAGCAGAAGCGCGAGCAAGAGGCCGTCAAGGAAGCGGTTGCGAAGCGTTCACTACAAGAGATTCAGCAAGAGCAAGCGTTCCAAGAGTGGTGGGACCAAGAGAGCAGAAGGACACAAGAGGAAGAGGCCAGGCGAAAGCAGAAAGAAGGCCGAGAAATGGACAACAAGGGAACTAAAAGGGGTGGTCGGCGAGGACGAGGTGGTAAAGCCAAAGGCACCGGTGAAGCGGCTACAAACAGCGGGCAAAGCGGCGCAAACGGAAGTAGAGGCGGAGGCACTGCCGGCTCAAGCAACACAAACACTCGGGGATCGGGAGGCGGACGAGGTGGAGGTGGAGTCGGGGGTGGCCGTGGCAGGGGAGGAAAGGGACGTGGCAATAAGCCCTAGACTGCATGATGAATATGGCAGTGGAAGTGTTGACCTTGAGGAGCATAGGACTCAAAGGGACATTGGGCACACGGTATACGGTGTAGAGTGCATGATCGGTGGTGGACTTGTTTCGTTGTACTTATTGACTTGATCTTGGCTGTAATTGCTAAGAATAACGTATATATGACCCTCTCCAGCTTGAATAGAAGAATTGTAGACGTATTTGATAAACCGTGAAACATGTTACTTTGATGATGTGATTCAGCAGGGTACATTGCGATAACCTTGAGAAGTAACTCAACCGACCTAAGCAAGTCGATCAATTGGGACTTTATTCTCTCTCCTTTTACTGTATTACATGAAGAGTTTAGCTCAGTATGTGAGTGTAACACATAATATGCTATGTAACTCCATCAAGGCGAGTCTCTAATTCGCCAAGAGTGACTCTCAAGGTTGCCGTGAGAGTGCCATGGTCGTCCCTCCACAATGAGAGAGAACAGTCTTTATCGAGGGCGGACATGTGGAGATCGTCTGATGAAAGGCGTGAAACGTTCCGGATCTACAAAGCTAGACTGCATAGAGAAGGCTACAGATACATACCAGAGGCAGAAGCATTACGATAACGGAGAGTAGCATTGCGGCCAAGCAGGCAACGCCTCTCAGCTTGAAGATAAGCTGAAGGGCTTATCTCGTTCGTGGAAAAGAGTCGGGGAGAGGAGGGGAATGTCATGAGTCAACATCCCATCTATGACTGGTGCTTAGATGTGACAACCACCATGAGCCAACCAGAAGAGACGAACGGGGTAATGAAGGATGTTCTGCCTAGTTTATAGCAGAAGTTCTTTAATAATAGTGAAATAGGGTCAATGCATTGCATATGTCCTTGAAGGCCCTTGAATTGCGTGATGCTATGCTGTAAGACTTATGGAAACTCTGGGGTTGGAGTAGCCAGGCCGGGCAAATGAATGGAGGTGGGTTTCCATCGGGGATGGATCATGGAGGCGCTTAAAGCCCCCGGGATTATCGAAAGCATCCACTGAAATGCACTGACCGAGATCCCCTGTTGGGTACGATCCGAGCCCCCCCTTCAGTGGAGGGCTGTTTGAGGTGCCGGTGTTTTGAGGTCCATGCATGCATTGATATGAATATGGATGGATCGTTATCTTGTAGTCTACGGCAGGTCACAAGACATGAGCGAGATAGATTAGAAAACTCGCTCATATAATTTGGACATGGACAAGTTGCGGTAAATCCAACATTTATTATTCTCATCTTGTGTTGATCAACTAATAGCTGACTCGACTCAGGCGCAAGACGTGCCCATGAGCCCTGTGACTGTGACGTGAGGCTCTAGCCGATGACGACAACCCATTATTATCCAATCCACTCCCTGTCGCCCATCCCATCACGAGGTCGTTGGTGGTGACCTCTTCCGTCTCTGTCTCTATCTGTTTACTGTACCTTTTCCCTCTCATCCCGTCGCCGTTGGAATGTCATTCCGGCTCTGACAAAACACAATCAAACTTGCTTCTATTTCAGAGTTGGGCCTGCTGCAGCAACCCGCGACCTATCGTCTTGTTTTATCTCTATTTGCGGACACAAACAAGTACCTTGCCTTGCACAAGCAAACCGCGGTACCTGTACCATCTCTGGGCTCTTGTTAGTGCGACTGGATTGGCCTGTACTGTACAGTGTTAGACCCTCTTCTCTCACACCTCACTTCAGACCTATTACAACGACAACGACCCTGGACTGGGAGTTGCGTTTGGCTGCCTGCATCTGCGTCTGCATCTCACCGACCGACAGCAAGGAGATACCTGGGCTTGGACCTGGACCTGGACCTGAGCTTTCTGCTTTTTGCTTTTTTTTCTTCTTTTTTACACTTTTGCCTACACTTTTACCTCCACACTCCCCCGACCCAAGCACCGCCGACTACCGATCCATCAACTCCTCCGTTCTCCGTTCACCCTTATCGACTTGAACTGCCTCGAACGACATGAACTATGGATGAGCAGGTCTCGTGGCCGATCAAGATCCCTATACGTTCGTGATCAATTCATCCATCAACCAACAATTACGACCGTACCCTCTTCTTTGCGCACACGACACGATACGATATACGATAACCGATAACGATGCATCAACAACCCCGTGGCCCAGCCCGGGTGTCATCCCCAGGTGCAACGCACCATCCAACCATTCCATCTCGATCCAACAGCACCAGAGAAGCTGCATTGGGATCCCGACCTCGAGCTGGCTCTAATGTTGCTGGTAGAGACACACCCAGCTCGCCAACTATTGGAGATATGCCGACACCGGCGCCTCCAGCCGACTCGATCAAGAAGCTCGATCAAATAGTACAGGTATGAATGGCCGGGATTCAAGAATACATTGGCCAAGGTCCGTTGCTAACAATTTCTCTCCCCTGCAGAACTTCTATGCAAAGGCAGCCGTACTCGTCCTCGACTCACGCATCAAATCCAAGCCTGCGCGCGGGGCCAACGGTGGGCGGAAACCCAACAAATGGGTAGGTTTGCAGCCTGTTTGCACACTCACTCGCTAATATTGGGGTAGTTCCAAATAGAGACGGATGAGATTGATGACTTTCGAGATGAGCTCAAGATCTGGAAGACTTGCGGTAGCTTCGATAACCCCCCTCCTCCAATGGTCATCGAGGTCTATCTAGATACCTCTCGATTAAAAGACAGTCAGAGTCTAGTCATCGTTGATGAGGCTGGCAAGAGATGGGATGTGATGGAACAGCTGAACTCATCCGGTTCCTCTACCGATAGCTCGTCTGGCGCATCCCGGAGAAACAACGAGGTTATCATTGAGAGGTGGCGAGTCGAGCTCAAGTACTCAGGCGTAATACCCACGGACTTTGGCCCGATCCTACCCACCATCTACAAGAAGGCCATTGTTTTCTTCCGGTCTCTTTTCATCACGACTCGCCTTCTTCCAGCATGGAAGTTTGCCAGCCAAGGTCCCGCCAAGAACTCACACCCGGCGCTTATTCCACGATGCCGAATACGTTTATCTCAGTCTGATCGCTCACGTAATGATCAGCTGCGTCTTCCCATTGACGGCAGACCAGACCCCGTGACGGAGTACATGTTTGGCGATTTAGAGGTGCCCGTTGGACGACTAAGCACTACTGTCACCTATCGCAATGATTGCAATTTCCGCGTGGATGACTCTGAGGCTCTACTGAGTTCTCGTTTCATGGGAGTGGACGAGAACTTTTTCCGACCTTCCATTCCACCGCTGAATGACCAGTCAAGAGCGCAGATGACGGAGGCAGGGTCACTGCGTGACAACCGCTCGCGTCCAAACTTGAGTGATATGCAGCAGGCATATGGAAGTCTTTCAACGTTTCACACTAATGTCCCAATGGGGACCAGCCCGATCTCGGCTTTGAGATCGGTGCGACCACCAGGCTCCGACACAAGCTCACCCCCAGAGTCTCTGCCAGCACAGAATAGTGTGGGTGGTCCAAGCTCTTTGCCAGTACGTCAAAGTGCAGCACGACCTCCTTTGCGAACGACCGAGGGCTCAAGCCGGCGTCCTTCAGTATCTTTTCAGCCTTTCAAGGCGGGCTCGCTCTCGGGCTCGCCTGTCCCAAGGCAGATTGATCCTGAGCCGGCTTCTCCTCAAACGTCGACTCGTCCAGGTATTCCTTCCCTTAAGCAAGCAGGAAACCGAACATCGCTTACTGCTGGTATGCCAGCTTCTCTGCGGGGTGGTCCTCCTCCTCCGGCATCTACAGACCCTGCTGTTGCCAGCTCCCCGCGACCAGCATCGACTAGTCGCTATAGTAGCAGTTTCACACATCGCCGTGGTCGTCTATCTTTTGGAGGAGCCAGCAGGGCTGGTGATGACGAGCAGGGCAGCAGTGGCAGGCAGAGTTTGGCCTCATCGGTGGCACAGCCAGGATCTGACCTCCTGGATGAGGTCGCAGGAACCAGCTCAGACTCGCTCCAGAACGACCATAAACACCTCTCAGACTTTATCAGCGCACTGGACAGTAAAAAGACCTTGAAAAGCTTTGGTCCCTCAAAGAAAGGTGAATCAGCAACAAACAAGACTGTGGCGCAACTATCGCGCTTTCATCAAATGAGGGACTCTAATAACGCGCTCACGGATTCGATGACATCGTCTGTACAAATGCAGAGGTCATCGAGCTCATCCAGTCGACAATTGACGAGTGTGCCTGGGATGACTGCACCAGCTTCTGTGTCTGCTTCGTCGTCTCCTGGGAAGCCACTCTCACCTCATACACCCCACACGCCAGCAATTCCGTCAAGGTTGAGCGAGAACTCGATTATTGATTACACTGGCCAAGGACGAATTACTTCACGTCAGGGGCGAGCATCTGATAATAACCCTGCACCAGGGACGATCAGAGAGAATACGGTTACACAAGATGGAACGACAGCCATCGACATTCCATTGTCACCTCGGCTAGCAACGTATGAGCGAAGGGCGAGCTCTGTTGCACTCCACAATCGGTCGATGGCGGATGAAGATGAGCCTGACTCCGCCTTTGCGCACCGATCTATCAGCTTAGGTGCTGATGATAGAGAACCACCTACTCTAAGCATCTTGCTGGGTAGGCAGATGCAGCTCGAGGGAGGGTCAACTCAAAGGGGATCGGATGAACTCAAACCAGCTGCTGAAATCGAGACTTCTGACACGCCAGGGATGATGCAGCGCGGTCTGTCAGAAGAGAACCCTCCTGAGGGACTGATACCGACAGCAGCGTCTAGCTCACCTTTTGGTAGAAGGCGGTATATGGGTATGGCTTCACATAAGCAGACACCGCCGCAATCATCGCGTGGAAGCTTTACCGGATCTATCACCAGACAGGTCCGGGGTGACGATGACTCGATTAACGAGGAGCCTCTGGTCTTTGACCTGTCAGAAATGGATCCGCAGGGTCGGCGAAGCATCGAAGAAGCCCGCAGCGGCGCCCATGGGGCTACAAATGCTACATCAGATAAGGGAGGATATGAAAGCCGTGGTGCTTCAAGACGGGGTTGGTGAGAATGACATATCGGAATATGCATTTTGGACACAAATTACATACAAGATCTATCTAACGGCAAAGTGAGAGCAACGACACCCCAGCTTCATTAGAGCCACGAGTTATGTTTCAAAGGCAGTGGAGTTGCAGGCAGGATGGCGCATTGGATGCGTGATACAGTAGATTGCCAGGTTATTTATGTATGGATGGATGGAAGCGGCGTATATGGACTTGTATACACTATTCATAGGTTGATACGATTCAAAGCAGCGTTGACTGTAGCGTTAGCAAGCGGCATCCTTCTTATAAGGCGAGCCACAGAATATTTACATTATGTATGGGATATACGTGCCAAGGGGTGTTTTCTCTTGATGTGAAGCTTGGGACTCTGTCCGATAATACCCAATCCGAGGACCACGCCACGTAAGGACGTCACCAAAGGGATAAGGGACGCGCAACTCGTCACGAAGTTAAAGACGAGTAATTAAAGGCTCCGCAGTGAAAGTAATTCTCCCGTAAAAACGGATAGAAACAGCATATTTCGTATTAGTTTTTACCAGTGAATGCCTAAATAGCATGCTTCAGCCCAGTAGATGAATAGCAGATCTTAATAGAATCTCGCCAATGTCAGAGAGTCAGATGATAGTAAAAATGGAATCAAACCTGTTCGACAAGAAGTTGGCTGTGCACTTCTGAATGTGGTTGCTAGCGAAGGACGTCGTTGTGGCGCACGCGTGGCCTTCAAGCCACATGGGCCAGGGAGCTTGTCCTCTGGGTCGGGGTAGGTAGCTCAGCCCCGCTACCTCCCTCGCCGCTCGTTCGTCATCAGAGCAAGCGAAAGGTAAAAGCGAAGCTGGAAGCCTGTTCTGCTAAACACTCGCTACCTACAAACTCTCTTCACGGGCCTACCTTACTTTATTAACGAGTTCGTTTTGTTTTTCGCACTCGACCCGTTCACTATATTCTCGCCCTGAAGACAACGCCAGACGCCTACGACGCTTTACTTACCCTTTGAGAGTACTCGAGCAAACCAGAAGTGACGTGCCTGTGTGGAGTGCGACCGCCGACGACGTAACCCAGGGTCTTGGTACGGGACCTTCGTCTTGCATCTCGCATCATTATCACCAGCCTTCTTCCACCACCAAACAGCAACATCGTCGCTTTCGTCGAGACTATTCTTCTATATATACGGTGGATATTCGCATTAGATACCCAAGGCTCTCAGCCGACGAATTCATCCCGCGCCTCTCTCGCGTTGATTACATCCCCGCCAATAACTGATACCCAAAGTCAAATCACCAACCACCATGTTCCGAGCCTCAGCAGCAGGCCCTTATGATGAGGTCGTCAGTATGTAGCGCCCTCCGCTTTGATGGCTTCGGGCTAGAGAATCTCAATAACTTTCTCTCGTCTCGATATGTGCTTTCTTGCGACTAACATCGGTATAGCCAAGGCCACCGACGAGAACCTCACGTCTGAGGATTGGGGCGCCATTATCGAGGTCTGCGACAAAGTAGGCAACGACCAAAATGGCCCCAAGGAGGCTGTTCAGAGCATCATTAGACGTCTTGCGCATCGCAACGCCAATGTCCAGCTTTACACTCTTGAGGTATGTTGAATACCACGCCGTCATGTGAAGCCTTGTTTTACTGACTCAATCAGCTTGCGCATGCACTAGCCCAAAACTGTGGGAAGAACATGCACCGCGAACTTTCCAGCCGTGCCTTTACAGATGCCCTCCTCCGTCTTACCAACGACCGTAATACCCACACACAAGTCAAGTCTAAAATTATCGAGCACATGAAGAGCTGGTCCGAGATGTTCAGCAGCGATCCCGAGTTGGGCATTATGAGCGATGCTTACAACCGTGCCACACGAAGCAACCCGAACATCCAGCCCCCAAGTGCTCCTCAAAAGCAGGGCCTCACCGAGCTCGATCGCCAGAAGGAAGAGGATGAATTGCAGATGGCTCTCAAATTGAGTCTGCAGGAGGAGGAGCGCAAGAAGACTGCTGCAAGCAGTCCAGGCGCACAAGCCGGTCCTAGTGGCCAGACAGAGAGCCCTGCTCCTTCTGCGCCAGCTGGAACTACAGCGGCCACGGTGAGCCGGGTACGTGCGCTCTTCGACTTTGCTCCTTCTGAGCCCGGAGAGCTGGAATTCAAGAAGGGTGATGTGATTGCTGTTCTCGAGAGTGTATACAAGGACTGGTGGCGAGGCTCTCTCAGGGGCAAGACTGGCATCTTCCCGCTCAACTATGTCGAAAAGCTCACCGATCCCACACCGGATGAATTACAACGCGAGGCTCAGATGGAAGCCGAGGTGTTCGCCGAGATCAAGAACGTTGAGAAGCTCCTCACGTTATTGAGCACTTCCAACACAGCGCCCCGAGAGGAAGATAACGAGGAGATTTCCGTAAGCACCCAGTATGATGCAGAATATTTTCAGTATGCTAACAGGTTCTGCAGAAGCTTTACCACCAGACTCTTGCGATTCGACCAAAGCTTATCAAGCTAATCGAGAAGTACTCTCAGAAGAAGGGCAAGCATTGGAGGCCCCCAGGATTGGATATGATACTAACATCCCTCAGATGACTTTACACAGCTGAACGAAAAGTTCATCAAGGCTAGACGGGACTACGAGGCTCTGTTGGAGTCTTCCATGGCCCACCCTCCTCAGCACAACTACCAGCAATACGCAATGCGACCGGGTCCCGGTCAGGGCTATCCTCAAGCTGGCGGATATCCTCCCCAGGGAGCAGCTCTTCAGGACCCCTCAAGATATTATACTCCTGGCCCACAAGGTATGATGGTCCTTTGGCCTTGCAATGGAAGAACCTCTTTCTGACCTTTTACAGAACAACCTCCTTATCAAGCATCGTCTCCTCCCCCTAACTTCCAGAACCAACCTCAAGGTCAACCGGCACCTTTCTATGTAGCAGGAGCTGAGGTGCCCGCTGGTTCGCAGCCCTACCCTCCCCGGAACGAGTCTCCTTCCAATGGTAAACAGCCAGCCCCTATCAATACCTCGACACCGGGCCCGAACTTCAACCCTTACAACCAATCTCAGAGCAACAACCCTTACACGCAAGCGCCTACGGGAGGACGGCCTGGTAGCACATACGGAGCCCAAGAGTTGGCTACATCTGTCTACGATTCCCCTATAGCAACCAACAACCCACAGCAACCGACTTCGGCTGCCACATTTTCAAGCTCGGTGTATTCTCCTGAAGAGCCCAACGAGAACGCCAGCGCACCACCCCCTGGTCCTTATGCAACGCATCAGCAGCAGCCTCAACAATACCAGAGCTACAACCCTTCCCAAGTCCCTCCCATGCCCACAGGGTCAGCTCCCCCTCCTCCTCAGAGTGTCATGACACCTCCCCCTCTGAACCCTGGAAATGCCGGCGGATATGACGCTCGTCATGGTCTGCCCAGCCAAGGTGGTGCTGGTGGTCAGGCTCAATACAAGCCTTATGTGCCACCCGGCGATGGTCCTTCGGCTCCTGCACCAGACAGTTACTATCAAAGCGGTGGAGTTTACTAAGGATTTGATGATTTGGAGGATAGTCGACTGTTGCTATAGCTTCAATACATTCCTGACGCGTGCATAACGCGGGGACTTTTTGTTTTAGTGGTCAAGTTTTTTTGCTTGGGTTGATCATTCCTGGGCTCCTGTTGATTTGGTCCTTGAAGCTTCTGATCTTTATATTTATTATTTGCCATGTCTATTCGATACGAGTTGCCTTATAGCCGCTAGTTGGAATAGTTTGCGTATTGCAACGTTATAGATGATAGGCTGGACTGGGGGGGGATTTATGTTGAGAATTAAAGACCAGGTCAAAGCAAGCTTCGGGTTGAATGTCTCCCACTCTGTAGTTCATGATATTAATTCTATGCTTTTTTATGTTCTATTCAAATATTTTGGATCGGATGATATTTCCATATTCGATAATAGTCTCCCTCTCGCGAACCAGTAACGGCCTCGTTTCGTTTCACAACCTGAAACCTCGACCGTCTCGCCCCTGTAACACCCTATTTTTTGCCGCCTCCCGCCTCCATTTTCTCTGTCTCCCTTTTCCCCTCCTCTTTTGTTCTTCCCTTAAACATGTTAAAAAACATATATTAATTCTTTGCCCTACGCATTTCTTTCTCTTCTACCCTGTCTAGTTAATTTTTTTTTGTCGTTTCAGCTGGTTCTGTAACTTCAGGTGTCACTCTCTTCTGGCCGCTCAATATCACGCCACTATACACATATTCATATCCATCATCGGCATCATCAACATGAAGACCACAGTCTTTGTCACGCTTCTCTCAGCGGCTGCTTCGCTCGTCAGCGCCGGCATTGTCGTCACGCCTGTTTTCTTTAACCAGATCGTTGAGAAGCTCTCTGGCGATTGTCCTTTTGGCGTAGTTACTCCTCAAGGTTGCGCGTGAGTTCGGTCCTTCGATGGGTTGAGTAGTTGGAGTCATACTTACTGATATTTCGATAGTCCTCAGCGCGGTTAGAGACTGAGCTCTCTAGGCCGTGGTTGATTCGATTATAGTGATTTGGTTTGGCGTTTTCAGACAGTTCTATGAACTCTTCTATTTGGATGTGTTAAAGGCTTGAGCAGATAAGAATTTCATAATATTTAAGCGTGTCCTTCAACCTCCAAAGCGTCTCCATCCTGCACGAGTAGGACTAAAGCTCGTTGAATTCGAACTTGAACTGAACATGTCACTTACTAGGTTTACATATTCTTTTCTGCTGGCATGTCTAAACCCTCAATGCTATGTTAAGAGTTTGCTTACTCGACGTCTTGATCAATTTTACAAAGTTAGTCTCCGACTGTCCGCTAATCGATGTTACTCTATCGATTCATATCAGTACCGTCCCATAAAGAATTGTCAAGCTCTAGTTACCCATTACCACGTATCATTTCCCGTCCTTATACACAGTTCGTAACATCGCAGCCGTCTGAAGAAAATTGCCAGAAAGTCTACACATGCGATGCCACTTTAGCCTCATCTGGATGACATTCATTCATGGCCTGAACCGCGACCTCGTTGGCTTCGGTAGAGGATTTACGGAAGCTCTTATCCTGGAGACGTCTTGCAACATTGTACGTCAAGAACTTTTTGGCATCGGGAACCAAGCAAGCGGCGACAAGCATGATACATGAGAACGGTACAGTGGCGTAGAAGACATAATGTAGTGAGTTGGTGTAGGCTTTGACAACGGCATCTCCGACTGATTCAATGATGGCCTTGTTGATACCGGGTACATCTGAGTAATCGCCTTTGTTGATAGCCTCAAAGAGTGAAGGTAGGGATTTGGTTGGCAGACCAAGTTTAGTTGCAGCTGGGGTCACGTACTCGGGCATCTTCCTGGTCAACTCGTTGCTGAGAATAGAGACATACAAAGCCTGAGCAATGGCACCACCGAGGGCACGAATCGATCCAAGAATGCCAGATGCTAGGCCGATATCTTGGGGTTCCCAGAGCAGAGTTACACAGGTGACTGCAACATTCTCAATGTACCCAACGGCAGTGCATGCAATCAACCCGAATGCGATTGTATTTGCCCACCGGTCAGGAGATAGGGAACACATCGACGTGATGAAAGTCATAACAAGAGCAGCAGCGCATATGCACTGGATCTTGAGGCGAGGAACATAGGCAAAAGCGAGACCTGACATAGCTTGGCCCAGAACAACTCCACCACCAATCACGCAGCTCTGCCAGCCAACTTTGATGGAATCTGTGGTGTACAGTGCGCTGATAATTGTAGGCCAGAGAACTGTCAAGGAGTAGTAAACCATGGAGGCAACGGTCGCACACGTGACTACTGCGACGAACCCAGTGTTCTTAAAAACACTGGACGGAATCAGGGGTTTTACAGAACAGAAGTAAGCCTCTTCCTACAGTATTAGCGGACTCTGAAGAGAAATTTGAGATCAAGAAACCATACCATATACAAAGAAGCCGGCAAGGGTCATTATACCAGTGACTAATGTGCACAATACCTCAGCACTCTTCCAAGGATATGTCGTACCGCCCCAAGAAAGGCCAACGAGGAAGAGAACGCATCCAATGGTGAAAAGAGACATGCCAATCCAATCAAGCTCTTTGGTTTGCTGTATTCTCGTCTTCCCGACGTGGAGTTGAGAAAAGGTTGGTGGGTGGTAGAGGAACTGATATAGAGCCAGAGTGATTACACTCAGAATGATGCCCAGATAGTAACTCCAGCGCCAGCCTTCATGTATGTTCTCGATCATCGTTCGGGCTACGACTGGGCCAAAGACTCCAAATGGGATCGACGTCAAAAGACAAAACCCATGGTGGGACCTCGATGCATGTTGGGAACAAGTTCACCTAAGACAATGCCAAAGGAGAGCTGCCCAGCAGCTGCAAGACCATTGCACCCATTCGAAGCGATGAGCATACCTAAGCTCTTTGCGGTGCCACCAATAATGCAACCGATGAGGCCCAGTAGAGTAGTGCTCATGACCATCCACTTTCGGCCATATAGATCGGACAGACGGCCAATGATGAGAAAGCCAATAGAAGATCCCATAGTCCATATTGTCGCTACCCATGCGATTTGAGCGGAAGGACCAATGTCGGCATTTATCAAAGCGCTGTGGCAATCCACGTTAGTAATCTCGACAGAACATACGCAGTTCTTACGGTACCATAGAAAAGGATCGGCTGATACAGGGGCAAATACAAGATGAAGACACATACAGAGTATTTGAGGGGAGCACCCATCCTAGGTATGCGCAAGTACTTGCTAGACACTGCGCCTATGGAACAAAATCAGTACCCTTCTCAGTCTCGGTCTGGATATCAGACTTACAGCAAGAGTACCAATGAACTGAGGACTCCGATAGTAGCCATTAGGCATTCGGTCGAGCTCATCGCCGAAGGCATTCTTGTCAACATACTCGACAGTACCATCAGCCATGATGATCTCCTCAGCGTTGACAGTCGGCTGGGGGCTGCCTGAGCCATCCCCACTATCTTCAGGGCCGAATGTCTCGAATTCCCTCTCCTTTCCTATATAGCCATCGACGCCAATATGGCTGAGATTCGACATGGTGTTTATTTTTGAAATCCTTGACAGTCAAGTTCCTCTGAAATGTCTCAACTCAGGTCTAGTCTATACTCTGCGGTGTTGAGGATACGAGAAAGTCCCAGCATAATCTGAGAAGCCACGTCAGGAAGTGCAATCACTCGGAGATTCGAGATGGCTCATCATCAACCGCTGGAATATCTCCGAGTTATGGCGATCGAGTTGTATCTCGCACTTACGCGTGACCGGTGGTAGAGGTAGTCGATGTTTTCTCTTGAGAGTACAACATTGTCAGCACATAAGTTGAAGGCAGAACCCAAACCATAAATGATCGGCAGATCCCTACGAGTGATCCCAGGCTAGGACCCTTATCCATGATCTTATGCTTCCATGAGTCGTGTCGGGCGTCAGACAGAGTGGTCTAGGCTAGGGATGGACCGTGGCCCTAGGCGAGACGAGGTAAGGCTTCGAGTTTATTTCGCTGAGGCCGTTGGATGAGCCAGTCCTGCTTGGGCGGGGAGAGCGGATATACTTTCTTCTAGAACAGGGTTCTTTTTGTCAGGACAAGGTCTGGCGGACCTTGTATTTGATGGTTGGTTGCTTGGAATGTGGTCAGCCGAGACGAAACTCAACTGCTTTCAGGCCTTAGACTGGTCTGTGGCGATCCCGTAAAACCTCTGTTGACAAAAGCAGTAAACAGTGTTGAATTTCTGTCTCATGTATCAAGACCTGATGCCAATGCCTGTGGGGCTGGGATGCTTGATGTTGGCTGGAGGGAGAGCAAGCGAATGTCTCATATGAATTCAACACAAGGTCAGTGGTTCAAGTGCTACCTCATTGCAGTATGGAAATTCAGGTTCACCGTGGGCAAATAGCGGGAGAAGGTGTGTCTTACTCATACTTTTGACAAGGCAGTTGCGTTGCAGAACTCAAGGATAAAATATCACTGGCAAGTCGGACCTTGAGTTATACTCCTCCCTACCTTAACCTCTGAAGTTACTAGAAGAAAGAAACTCTAGTGATTTTGAAGGCCAATTCTAGCAATAATATGCCCTAAATTAATGACAAGAGTAAATTATCAGTTCATCGGTTTTGCGACCTTCTTACCCATTACATCTGTATGTTGACATGTGATAATCCCCTGTCCCAAATGCTCATGGTTACACAAGAGTTCAGCGGGCATTTGGCATTCTCCGACACTTATATCTTTCCTCAAAGGAGACTACCAGGCCATATGGATCCTTTACTGAGATTCTCTACATATATCTAAATATATTTTTATTTACTATTGAAAGCTCCCAGGCAAGCATGTCTTGTGTACAGGGTAACAAACTTACATATCCATAGTCGTGTCAATCATAAAAAAAAAGAAAACCAACTCGTTGACAAACAGAAACATCCAGGAGAAGTTAACAAAGACTACCTTATATAAGGTCGTCATTTATAGTGGTTCATGTGCAGATACAATGTGAGAGAGAAGGTCTCCGAGAGTGTCGGTTGCCCACAGAATGAAATTGTGTGCTTGATTGATTGGCTAAAACTACATTCTATATCCGCAAGAATATCATGTCACTTTGACATAGGACCACTATAAAAAAAGCTATTTTGAGTCCTCAAACTTACCTAAAATTAAAGTAGGCTGTGCAACGGTTTCCCTGTCCATGCTGATGACTGTTACATATAACCGCCATCCTATAACTTGAACACCCACTTGATCTTTTGTTATACTCGCTACGAAACTGTTGTTGTTTGAGCCCTGATAGGCCCGTTTCATATCACAACTCTGCGACAACTACCCTGACTAAGTATAGTCCAGTCCACGCCTCAACACCATTGTCTTGCTCTTTTCAGTGTATACACAGAGCGACCAGCTATCAGAGCAGATAATCACAACTCCAAAGACAATCGTAATTAAGTGACCAAATCTTATTCAACTAATAAACAACATATCTTGACGTACATTCACCTCCAGCTCATATCCATCCATCATCTATTGTCCATAGATGTATGTAAACCCAAAACCATTCTAACTAGGCAGACACCCAAACTCCACCCTGATTACTGTCCTTGTTCGAGCGAAATAGTATTCTCGAATTAGGGACCACCACTGATACTCACACCGAAAACCGCCAGGGCCACGGCCAAGTCGAATGGCTCTGTCTATCCCTCTTTGATAACCAGTCATAGTCTTCATGCTGCTGAGGCCGTCTTGTTGCCAGACTCACCCCCTGCTGAAGCCGCTTGGAAACCACCGAAGCCGCCGCGGCCGAAACCACCTCCGTTACCGCCTTGGCCACCCTGACCTCCCTGACCACCCTGACCACCGCCGCCATTCTGGTCACCACCTTGGCCGCCCTGGTCACCGCCTTGACCCCCGTTTTGGTCGCCGCCTTGGCCTCCGTTCTGATCACCACCTTGGCCGCCAGCATTCTGGTCACCACCGGCATCAGCAGCTTGGTCTCCTCCGTTCTGGCCACCGCCTTGGCCTCCGTTCTGATCACCTCCCTGACCTCCGTTTTGACCACCTCCCTGACCTCCGTTCTGATCACCACCTTGGCCGCCAGCATTCTGGTCACCACCGGCATCAGCAGCTTGGTCTCCTCCGTTCTGGCCACCGCCTTGGCCTCCGTTCTGATCACCTCCCTGACCTCCGTTTTGATCACCGCCTTGGCCACCTTGGTTGCCGCCGTTCTGGCCACCAGCTTGACCTCCGTTGTTACCACCGTTGTTACCTCCGTTATTGCCGCCATTGTTGCCGCCATTGTTGCCGCCATTGTTGCCGCCATTGTTGCCGCCGTTACCACCTCCGACGGTGATACGGATGCAGTCATCCTGTGCTCCTCTCTGAGCAACAGGCATGAGGACAGGCTGATGGTTGGATGCGGCAGACATACTGCAGATACGGTAGTTACCGGCAGGCAGACCGCCGTCAACCTTGGCGGTGAGGAGACCTTGGCCGTTACCAGCATCGTTGATACCCTTGAAGAAGGCAAACTGCTGAGGGTCCAAAGGCTGAGTAGGGTTCAGACTATCGCCAGTGTCCTGAACAGTGACGTGGGTATGGCCGATGATGTTACCACCACCGTCGAGGTCCTGAGGAGCAGAATAGTAGGTGGTTGTTGCATTAGTGAACGAGCCAGGTGCAAAGTTGATAAACTGCACGGAGATATCAAAGTCTTGATTGGCTTCAACGTTGTCACCGTTTTGAGGCGATGTGAAGACTGAAGAAACCATGTTGTTGGCTCCAGGAATCTTTCCCATAGCTGTAGGAGTCAGTATATGTAGAGAGGAAAGAGGGAATCGTAAAACTTACGAATACCGTTACATGAGCCGTCTCGGTTTTGCTCTCCATTGGTAAGTGTCTGACCAGCACAGAAGTTGATGAAGTTGTTGTTATCCCTAAGTCATGTTAATGGTCGTTTTTTCTCAAAGGTAGATGTGACCTACGTTGCTGAGGCAGCTTGCTCATCCGATCCGGGGTTGTTGCCATCTTGCTGCGAACCAGTTTGCACAGCGTTGGCGTCCAGAGTGTTGCCGCCGCCACCGCCGCCTCCGTTGTTACCACCGTTGTTGCCGCCATTATTGTTGCCGCCATTGTTGCCGCCGTTATTGCCCTGGCCGCCGTTGTTTCCGCCATTGTTGCCCTGACCACCGTTGTTGCCGCCACCGCCTCCTCCACGACCACCACCTCCAAATCGACCGCCGCCGAATTGTCGTCGTTGGAGAGCGCGAGCCAGGGGGTGTCGTTTTTGGACAACAGCAGCTTCTGTAATGGCAGAGATGCCCAGAAGAGCAATGATTACGCCTTTGACCTGCATTGTGATGACTTTATGTTGATCTTGCCGAGAGAAAGTGAAAAAGGAAATGAAGCCGAGGGCAAATACAATGTTGTATAAAAGTTTTCGAACGGTGCCAGACCAATTCGAAATAAAGAAAAAAGAATGGTCACAGTAAAGTCAACTTGGTCTCAAAGGAACGAATGAAAGAAAGAGACACTACCAGAGCTGAAGAGAAGAGAAGATGGTACGATTTTGGGACGAAGGGACGAGGGTTTAAAGCATCGGGGAAAACTGGAGATGATGATCGGAAACGAAGATGCCGAGAAAAGAGGCTGGCTTTCATTATGACAATCCCAGACAATTCAACGTCTCGGGCTTGCACATCAGACCGGATGGCATCTGGGCGGTTGAAGGGGCCCGGTTCAGGGTCACAACGCCATGGACGACGGCTGAAGCGAGCAATAGTACCCAAGATCTATCTCTCGCTTGAGAGGCAAGGGGGCAGCGATCAAACTTGATGAGAAACACCAAGACAGAACATCGTGGAACACAGTGACAGCACTAACTGCCTAGGACTTCTGAGACCGAGAAACGAAAACATGAGACAGCGGCAGAAGCGACCTGACGTCTTGGCCAAGGGGTCCAGAGATGCCTGTTCGGGCTGGGCTCTCAGTTGGTCAGGGCTGGTCGAGATGATTGTTCTCAGGTGATGTAACAGGGACGTTGGAGAATGTTAGTCGATTGTGAGCGAGTGTAGTGTATTTCCTTAGCGCTTGGCTAATCTTGGCGGACGGTCATATCTCCGAGAGGCGATTGAGTGAGTATGTAATAGTAGAGATCCAAGTTAGGAGTTGACGTTGGAGATGAGATGCGGCTGCAGACGTCTCAGCCCGTGCCCCCTCCTTCCCAATTGGTATTGTGTAACTGGTTGCGCAGCCAATCAGAGTATGCACTGACCTGTACCTGCAGCTAGTTGCCAGGGGTGCCTATAACTCCAAGCACAGCGCGTTTCGTCCACTGAAGCTCGAAACTACCATTGTTAAGCGCGAGTGTCGGAGAGTGTCCGCCCTGTAACGGAAAACTCATCAGCCAGATCGAGAGAATCTGATGAATAATAGACGATGCCCTCTCTGGGATGGTGAATTTTGTAATTGTCGACCTGGCTCGTCCACTATCATCTGCGTGGTTATTCGTTCTGTTTCTAATGCCAAGGTAACTGATAATGCCAAGAGAGCAATACTAACAACCCTTGCTATACTACTATATCATATCACGATATGTGCTCACGAATTACTGTCAACAGGTTGTCGGAGATTCAGAAAGATTCTTCACTTATTACACTCACAAACTCAGGCATATTGAGTTCAGTCTTATCTCATCCAGACTTTTCACCCAGATCTAAGCTCTATCCAACCAGTTCTCATGACTGACAGACAAGTTGGAGGCGTGTTGCAGATACGTCGCAGACTAGCAATAGCATGAATGCCTTACATTGGCGTTGCAACCACGAGGTAGCATCCAAACAGTGCCCTGTAACCGGACCTGTAACAATATCTCACTCAGTATCACAGATTGTATTTTAAGCTTACAATATCGATAAGACATTCTCGGTTTCCCCAAAGTTCCTGTTTCATCCGCATTTTTGCAAAATCCTTCAGCAATTGTTGACTGATCACTCGTCTCAGGCTTGGAGTGACACTGGATGAATCATGATCACGAAGCGAGCCTGAATCATTCAATTCTCCTAATTGTAATGATGTCATGTTTTGAAATTCTGGGTCAAGGCACATTGATTCCACATGGCATTTCGTGGTCTTGGCATTCTCTGTTGAAGATATCGTGTAGATATCGCGGAGCATCAAATAGCCCAAGTTTATAATCAAAAAGGGTGCATTCTCAAAGACCATACCACATTCATTCATAAGAAGCTACCAGCTGCAAAAATGTCCAGAACATTCCAATTTACATACACAATAAATCAGAGCTCCTCGGACATCTGCTTCTGCTCAACATCCTTGTAAGCCTCCACGATCTTGTCCAGCCAGGCAGCCATTCTGTAACCGGCCTTGGCAACCTGCTCCTCAATGACAGGGGCAGCCTTTTCAAAGTACTCGCCCCCGAGTTCCTGACCGACAATGGCATCGGCACCCTCGGGCAGAACTGTAGATCCATGTTAGAGACGAGTTGCGAATACAGCTGCTGCTGCTGCTGGGGTAATCGACATACCGTGAGTGCAGACGAGCGCATTGGCCTCCCGGGACCAAGCAAGTGCCGTGCTGATGGGGTCACTGAAGTCTAGATCCTTCAACCACGCGTCTTTCGCCTCCGCGAACTTGCCGTCTGTGATCTCAACTGCAAGCTGGTTGGCCCAGTTGCTGGCGAGCTTGAAGGGGTCGCCGTGCAGACCACCCAACAGCTTCTCAGCAATAGAGCTGTCCCAGACGTGGTGGAGGTTGAATGTGCGGCCATCAAACGTTACTGAGAGACCGTTACCTCCCTTTTCGACATCTTCGTTATGTAGAGGCTGGTGAAGATCTCCGATAAAGTGAACAACGAACTTGGCGGCCTGGTTGCGCTGCCAGAAGGGCAACTGAGGCTCAACTGATTGCTGGGTGTAGTTCTTGAGGGCGGTGAGTACACAACCATCGTCCTTGCAATCACGCTCAAAGTCGACGTCACACTTGTTAGGAGGGCTGTCATGAGCGTCGATGAAGTGGAAGGTTTTGGTGTATCGACCCCAATCTGTGTAGCGAATCGAGTCGGCCCATGATGCTATTTTTGCGAGGTAGTCTTCCTCGTCATTATAGAGAATATACTTGAGGTGAGCCTCGGTGGTGTTTGCGACAAAGTGACTGGCGAGGTAAGCGGTGGTGATATGACCGAGACCTGTGATGTGTGAGCTTATTAAACAATTGTTTTATGATGAATTAATGAACTCACTGCCCCAAGCAAAAGTGCCAGGCAAGTTAGCGAGGCCAAGAGCCAGCGCGCCAGCTGAGAGGAGCTTCATCATAACAGAATGAGGGCGGTCGCTAGATCTGAAGCTATGGAATGCAGTGGGTTTATCAGTCACAAAATGAAGGGAACAGAATCAAAGCTTTGAGAGGGAAGTGAAGATGTTAAAAGATGAACACGCTTAAGCTCAAGGTTACGGAGTAGAAAGAGGCAAATTCTAGATTGGACCAAGGCGTTTGAAGCTGGAGAGCTGAGCGCGAAGCGGTTGGCTAAGGCTGACTATGTTTACGTTAGTCCTGGAGCACGATCGATAGTTGCTCATGAGTTGTCAGGGGTCTAGCTACTGGAGGCGGGATAGGCAAGCCTACGGCGAATCATGGTGGGCATGTGCCGCTCTACGGTGAAACATTGACAGTGGCTGGGAAGAATGGAGCTGAGGCCGCTGAGATTTGCTCTAGTTTGAAGAGCTGAGGTTGATGGTTTATCATCAAAGCAGTAGAGTTATGCAAAGTATTTAGACTAGGGGTTACTGCATGAGTTCTCAATACCATGAGTTTAGTTCATATGTGCTTGCACTGGATGGATACCTTAGTACTATCATGATAAGAGTCAATCGGCCTCTTATCGAAGATAGACCCTGCATCTCACAGGACAGGCTCACACAAAAAGACTCACGCGCCTTGGAATGGCTGCGAGTTCTCCATATTTTAGCTCACAAGATCTCCAAGCCCAGTGCGTCGCTTTGAACGATAAGCGCTCCTCAACTGGCCAATACACGATGACCAGTTACCAAACGGATCGATAAGACCTCCACTGTTGAACCCGACAACGGGACTGACCTGGGGATCTCCTTATCTGAGCCTGTGTCTGCAGTGCTTTGCCTTGCTTGGGTTTGGTATGGTTAACCGTTGTTCGTGGAACATTAAACTTTGTTGCTTATTGAAATATTTTTGCTCTATCTTACTCTTTCTTGTCTTCAGACGGCAATCAGAAGAACAAGCTCTGAATCTTGACCAGGTTTCGAGTAAACTCTGAATCAGAACAGAACCTCTTCTGGAATTGGATCTACATTTACTTGCTTACTCGCTTCCTACACTCGATCTCTCTTTGTAGCTGGCTGCCCTCGTGATACCCACCTTTGTCGCACCACCCTCTTCCTCTTCTACTTGATCTGATCTACCTTATCTAAACCTCTTCTCATTCTCCTTCTCCTTCTCCTTCTCGATTTACCCTCTTCAACTCCTTCGAAAACGACGACGATGCCGCTGCTGGCTTCAACCTCAATCGCCGCTGCGGCGCATGCGTTACCGGTCACGTTGGCTCTGTCGGGCATTTTTGGTAGCATCAGCTTGACCTCTTGGATATGTCTCCTCGTGCGTCCCTCTCTCTTGTCTCATTCGCGCGTCCTTGTGTTGCATTCGCATTCGCGATCTCAATTGCATGCGCGACCCTTAATTCTCCCCCATCTTGGCTAACGATGCTCTGCAGTTACCCCAATTGTTCGCCAATTACAAGGCCAAGAGCGCCGATGGCCTCAGCATGGCCTTTCTGGTCGTCTGGCTCTTGGGCGATATCACAAATCTCATCGGTTAGTTCTCATTCCTACCTAAATCCCCCAAAATCAAAATTTGTCTTGGGCACAGAGACAAATACCATTGCTACGCCATTGTCTGACGCCCTGGTCAAAAAATTTGACGTCGGCTAGAAGTGGCTTGCCACCACGCCAACTTTCAGTTTAGCTAACTGCTTTCTAGGAGCCTTGTTCACCCACCTAGCTCCCACTGCAATTGCCCTGGCAGGATACTTCTGCATTGCCGATATCGTCCTCATCGGCCAGGCCGTCTACTACAATGCCCTTAATGCCCGCCGAGCGAGTCGCGCCGGGGAACGTCGATCAAGTGATCCTACAGAAGAGTCTCCTCTGATCAACGGGTCCCGTAGACGCAGCTCTTCTTTTGGCCTCCCTGGGTCTCAGCGCCGCCATGCGACACATACCGAGTCCTCGATGGACCCATTGAGGAAGATTGTGACAGGCGAAGACGAAACCCCCGATAGCAAGCCTTGGCTTCACAACACCCTGAGCCTGCTCGCTGTATACGTCATTGGGTTCGCTGGCTGGTTTGTCTCGTACAAGGTCGGTGCTTGGGAGAGCGGTGACCCTGGTACCCCCGACGCGCCTGAGGAGGCCCAGAGCCCAATGGAGCTTGCTGGACTTATTCTGGGATACATCAGCGCAGCGCTCTATCTCTGTGCTCGAATTCCCCAAATTATCAAGAACCATCGGGAAAAGTCATGCGAGGGTATGTTGATCCATGCTTGCAGTCAATGGACGAGACTAATAATCTGCAGGTCTCGCATTGCTTTTCTTTATGCTCTCAATGAGCGGAAACCTCACTTATGGTATCAGCCTGGTAGCCTACTCCCAAGACAAGAAGTACTTGCTGAACGCGCTTCCTTGGTTGCTTGGCTCTCTGGGCACCATTGCTGAGGATCTCATCATCTTCGTCCAGTTCCGAATTTACTCCAACGATGAACGAGAGAGCGCAATTGAACCTTAAATCGCGATCGACAAGACAAGACATGGCAATCAAGTTTTGAGACGGACGGAGGGAGGTTTTTGGAGGTTCTAATGTGCATGAACTGGCGTTTCATTCATTCATATGCGTGGCATTTGAGAAATTGGTTACATGAAGGAAGGGTGAAGCTTGAACAAGCTCACAATCAATACTGGGACATCCTCGGGATAGAGGTGCATGACATAATGCTTCGGGTCGAATTATAACTCTTCGGAGGGTTTTTCTTACTTATCAGTTCAATGAGTCTTTTAAAATGTGTTTTGCCAGTCATTAATAAACGTTCTAGATGCGACCAATTGAAAAACTGAAGCTTTTAATTCGACGATAAACTCGACCCATGCATGAGAGCATTCTCATGCCATAGTGGGGTTACACTTGTTGAAATACGGCGACTCAGCTCCGATGACGGGGTCGGAAGTTTGGCGGGGTTATATACTACTCGGTACTTTCATTAGACTCACTCGCTTCAACGCCAAAATTTAAACATCAGCAACCTCCCAACGTATCTTTGACTGAGTCTCTTGACCTCTTCCCCGTCAAGAGTCTCTCATTGATTCTATAACATATATACACCGACAATGGCTTCTCAATTCCCTACCAAGAAGTGCGGTATGTCGCCGTCAATACTCCCCCTCCATCCGATTTCGCACCACTATCTCTTCTCATGTCCACCTCTACACACGTATCAAACATCAAATACTAATTCATATATAGGTGTTCTCGGCGCCACTGGCTCTGTAGGCCAGCGCTTCATCCTCCTCCTCGCTCAGCACCCATACCTCACCCTCCATGCCATCGGCGCCTCATCTCGCTCTGCCGGCAAGAAGTACAAGGATGCCGTCCGATGGAAGCAGGCCGCGCCCATGGGCGATATTGCCGAGATGGTTGTGAGAGAATGCAAGGCTGAGGAGTTCAAGGACTGTGATGTTGTCTTCAGTGGCCTTGACTCTGACGTCGCTGGCGATATTGGTATATCCCTCTCTATCACGTATCAGCAATAACTGATCACTAACTTTATGTGTCTACAGAGCTCGAGTTCATCAAGGCCGATATTCCTGTCTTCTCTAACGCAAAGAACTACCGTCGCGATCCTCTCGTGCCTCTCGTCGTTCCCACCGTCAACCTCCCCCATCTCGACCTTATCCCTCATCAGCGCTCTGTTCGCTCTCTCAACAAGGGTTTCCTCGTGTGCAACTCCAACTGCGCTGTCATTGGTCTCGTTATTCCCTTCGCCGCTCTCCAAGCCGCTTTCGGACCTATCTCTACCGTCTCCATTGTTACTCTGCAGGCCGTTTCTGGTGCCGGTTACCCTGGAGTCTCCAGCATGGACATCATCGATAACATTGTCCCCTTCATCTCTGGCGAGGAGGACAAGCTCGAGACTGAGGCCCGCAAGATTCTCGGTCGCATTGACGACAAGGGAACTGCTTTCATTGAGCAAGAGGGGCTTCGTGTCTCTGCCACTTGCAACCGTGTTCCAGTCATGGACGGCCACACTGCATGTGTTAGCTTGAGCTTCGAGCGCAAGCCTGCTCCTTCAGCTGAGGGGGTTCGCAAGGCTCTCCGAGATTACAAGAGTGAGGCTCAAGCCCTCGGATGCCCTTCTGCACCTGAGCCTGCTATCAAGGTCTTTGGCGACGATGAGCCTGATCGTCCTCAGCCCCGTCTGGACCGTGACCTTGGCCGTGGATACACTGTCAGCGTCGGCCGTGTTCGCGAGGATGAGGCTGGCATTTTTGACATTAAGTTTACTGCCCTGAGCCATAACAGTGAGTCTTACAACTTCCCCTCTGAGGACTTATCTCAGACTGACTGTTCCAGCCGTTATTGGTGCTGCTGGTTCGTCGATATTGAACGCAGAGGCCGCCATTCTCAAGGGATACATCTAAAGGTACAGGGTACAGGGGATTTTAAAAAACAATTCGGTTATATAAAGATAAAAATAGATAATGGTATTTGTTTGGCGTTCAGCATTATCTCAATCCCTGCAAATATGTAACCTCACAAAACAACAGGAAAACTAAGAAGCGATGTGAATTGCTATTTATTCATGATGGTCCGTAAAGTACATGCAACAGCCGACCATGAGGGTATACCATATCTATTCCTACCCCAGCGCAAGTGTCGTGACACCAATCATTGCGCGATCCATTGACTATAACCAAATTCAAATATGTGATATTCTAAAGTCCCAGTAATCCATGCTGTGCTCTGTATCCCAGTGCGCTAGCTATCCATCCATTGCGCCAAATAATAACCAGAAAACTCCAAAGGTATACAAACAAAACGCTATGTCATATGGCTCGGCGCCCATATAAAGCAGGGTATCTGTAGCATCATCGGCTACGATCTTCGGGAGAGGGGGACCTTGCCCTGCCAAGGCCACTGGAGAAAATACTGAGCCAACCATCGTGTCGACTCCATCGCGAAGTTCGGGTTTCGTTGGTAAGCAACCCTTGTTCAAGATCGGATTCACGGTCATCAGAACGAGAGCCAGAGCCCTCCGCAATAGTTCCATCGTCATCGTCATCATCGTCATCACTTGCATCGTCGCGATATGGTTCATAATGCGGCTCAGATGATGAGCCATGAGCAAGAGATCGAACCACGTCGCCTTTGCAGATGGGGCAAGTTCGTCGGCGAGTCGTCAACCAGGGAGTACTATAGATTGTTAGTAAATGAGACTTGCAAGCATGTATTTGGAGCACTTACATGCACTCTACGTGAAATTCGTGACCGCACGGGAGGCTCATGACCTGGCTCACGCCGTCGACGTATTCTTCAAGACACACCACACATTCGACTTGACGTCCCATGTACTTTTTCCACTCAGCAGAAAACCCACCAGAGCCCTTCTCGCGCTCAGATCGAGCATTGTTCCTGGTTGGGTTTGAAGGTGTTGGTATGGCGTCACTGGATCGCGTTTCTTCTTCAGGAGTACCCGCTGAGCCCCTCGACCGAGGTCGTGCCCGTGAGGGAGATTCCTGTAGTAGAGGAGTGGTTGGTGTCGGAGCGGACGGTGAAGGAGTTCTCGGTGTCAGAGGCGGCGAGGGAGCGACTGTGTGGAACGTGCGCACGGGTAGGCGTTCAACGACTGACTTCGGGGCTCTCCAGCGTCTTCGGCGGATTCTAGCGCGAAGAATCAAAAGGGCGTATACGAAACTCAGAGTGACTAGCGGGCTGACGACCAGTACGAGAAGCGTATCGAAAAACGGGCTAGCATTACTCGTGGGAGTGATGGTGACCCAAAGTCCATCGTGTGCGTCATCGTCAGCTTCACCGGGCTCGTCATGTCCCTCTTCGCTGCGTTCGTGGGAAAAGTCGAGCACGTTATCCTCATCTTCTGTCAAGAATTCAACCAGAATTTCTTCCTCATCGGGTTCAGGATCGTCGTCGCTTGTGCGATCGCGAACAAGGGAAGTCTTTGATGGAATAACAGGTTTAAACCTTCTGGATCCAGGATGCTTCCAATCGTCGTAATTATCCTCAGATAAGAGGGGGCTTCGAACTTCTTTGGGTGACCCTCTGACAGCCTTGTTTTTCTTGGTGAATGTTTTCCTGGAATATCTCAGCGCTGTCTTTCGCTTTTTATTAGTTGGTTTGGTAGATCGTTCTTCAATTTGGCTGTGGCTGTCGTCGGCAGATCGTCTATCGTGGGTCGAGGCGGTAACCGTGGACTTGACGCCTTGTTTACTGTGCTTCCTCGACTTGGGACCTCTTTGAACTCTAAGAACAGGATTGCCTTGGTTGTCTAATGTATCTTCAATGAAGCTCCCTGGTTGCGTTAGCGCAGACAGCAGCTGCGCGGTCGTGCGAGCAGTGAAAACGGATGGGATGGTGACATTATCAACTTCAGGGCCATGCGCAAACATCTGAATAAGAGGGCCGCCTTTCTGGTTATCGCCAACAATGACGGCGAGAGCGCCTCTTCGCTGCGCCCACATTACTTTGTCGAGAAAACCGCAACCGCCTCGCATTAGTAGCGCCACTTTGCCGTCGATTTCGGAATGGTCATGCATGACAGAGACATGGCTGGAGGTGGTGTGACCATTGCCAGCGTTGGGGATAACGACTCGGCTTCGCTTAGCACGGACAGAAGTGCTGGACCTGGAAGTAGAAATAGAAGGGACAGCAGCCCTCAAGGCCTTGTGCAGAGCAATGGCCTCTGCTCTCTCATTCCATCCTGGTGTGTCGCTGCAGCCCAATTCGCCGGTACCGTGTATAAGAGCATCCTCTGCGAAACCACTGCCCACCCATAACTGACCACTTAGACCTCGCATAGCGAGCTTGGGACCAAAAGCGGCGGGACGGGCGGCAAAGGAAGTGCTGTTGTCGTCGGTCAAGCTGATGGCAGCATTTGGTGGAAATAATGAAAATGGGGTGTTGTAGTACATGGAGTTCCAAACGGACTTTGGAGACTTTTCTGAATCATCATCATGCGACCGAGACTGAGACGACTTGGAGTCAGTCTTTTGTCTGGACCTGAAGTTACCAGCGGGGTAATCGGCGTATGCGGTACGAAGCGAGGATGATATAGCGCGACAGAAGAGGAGGAGAGACGCTGCGATAAAGAGTATAAGAACAAAAACGCGCGGAGGACGCATCTTGAGCGACTGTACAAAAACAAAATTTCTCCAAAAAAAGGTAAATGGAGAAGAGTCTGAGAGAGAGAAGGAAGAAGGAGGAGGAGGAGGATAAAAGAGAGAGAACGAGAGGTTGGTGTTGGTGAGCTGAGGTGTGAGTGAGGTGACCTTGGGTTCGGTTTGGGTCTGGGCTTGGGGTCACTCGGAGATATACAAGTCACATAAACCAAAGACGTCACCTTTGGTCTAGGCCGATCATCCGTTGGTTAGTCACTCTCTTTTTGTTTTTGGAGAAGAGGAGGAAGAGAAAGGAAGTGAAGCTCCGATGGTGGTACGCGGAGACGAGGGAAAGGTGAGAGAGAAAGAAACTATGACATGGCCTAGGTCAGGGCTTTATGAGAGACTCGAGTAACAAGAAGAGCCAGAGGAAGGCCAGTATCAGTTGCCAGGCAAACGACGTGAGTGAGTATAAGGAAAGTTGATGTCAGTGTGGCTGACTGCAAAGTCAAATCAGTTCAGTGATAGATCTCACAAAGGAAAAAGAAAAAGCGTCTGAAAACTCTCGTCTTGGCGATGGGAGTGGGAAAAGAGCAGATCATAAAGTTACAAAGATGACCAATTCTCTCTGTGTGTTAGTGACGACAAAAGACAATGCATTCAAATCCATGACATGGCATGGCATGGCATGGCAATGGGCAATGGCTGATGAGAGGGGGAGGGACAAAGAGACGCACGCGGCATGGTGCCGTAAGTGGAGGTTTCTGGGCGGGGGTGACCTGGAGGCTAGAGCTGTGAGCGCTGTAACCGGCACCTCGACCCCTGTCATTTGAAGGTACCTATCTTTGGCTTCTAGACTTCAAGAGAGCTTTCCTTGGCTATTGCTGGGGGGCCACCCAACAACGTCTCAGAATCAGTTGATCAGATTAAGAGAGAGATAAGAGCTTGTGTTATTTGGTTACACATGAGTCGGGCTCTTTTTAACCCAACTCGGACTCGAGGGTTCAAGTCGTGGCTAGCATACACATAAAGCCATAAACAGATACCAACTCAGCTGGACAACTCCCGTGGGCCCCTGTCATGATCAGGCGCCCTTTAAAACCAGGGTCTCTTTGGCTCTGTCTGGTCTCTGTTCTGTTCTGTTCCTCTGGTGGTCACGTCACGTCACGAAACAGCCTCCACTCTCTAGCGCAAGCTACTCTACTCATATCCAGAGCTAAGCTCCAAGTTAGTAAATATTCGGGGTAGACTTGACGCCTCAAAGTCCATCATCTTGTTCCTGAGCATCTACCGCAACCGTCAACTCGTGACTCGAGGCTGCAAAGCCTTGGACGAGTTGCTGTGCAACAAACCAACAATTTTTGGTTTATTGACTTTGCTCGCTAGGAACAGAAACCTACATGCTCTAGGCACAGGTGCAGCGTCGTAGTGTGTTGACAAAGTCGCGTGTTTTGTTTTGCTGTCGGTGAAACGGTCGGCTACGTCCATTCTCCATTCTCTATGCTCCGTGCATGAGACGAGATGATGTGGTTGTTTCTAGGAGCCTCTTTTCTCTTCTCGGCTAATGATGTTAACAACTTTTTAGCTTCTGACACGTGAGAGCGTCAGGTGAGTCCCTTCAATCAGACACAGTGACCAAGTCTAAGCCTTCAGCTGTGTTCTCCATATCTAGGGTTCTAACGGCGGACTGCGGAGGCCCGCGGAGCCATCCATTCATATTACGCTACCTCCAATGATCGACCCTCAAAGTGCTTGCGCAACACAAGATACGAATACACCAATCAAGCTCGTATAAAGACGGCCTGAACAAAGATCCCTCTCTCGTACCTGATCTAAATCTAACCCTGCCCTGCCTCGGCAACGTAACGGGTCTGCAGATGCAGCTCCACGTTTCGTTTGGTTGACCTTAAAATAGATCCATTATTGATTGATTCCCTTGGACGTGCGTCGACCAAGCTTTTTGGCCTTGTTTGTTCGTCACTTCTCCCTATCCAAAGGGCTAAAGAGCTGAAGGGGCTGCTTGAGGTTGAGATCAACAATCCCTTGGGCAAAAGGGATAACCTCATCCTCGATTGTATCTTTAAATCAAGTTTAAGCTTGTATTCAAGTTAAATTAATGACTTGTGATTGTCGGGCTTGGGCATCGCTTCATCGGCGTTACCGCTATCCAGCCTCAAAGTTAGGGATTGCCAGAACCGGACGTGTAATTGTGCCACCACCGCGATCTGGTCAAACATGGCGTTTTTGATCCATGCCACTTCTGGCTTGCCCGGATCCAGGCACCGAATTCAGTTTTGTAATTCTGATTGTATTGTGATTCTATCCGTGCGTCTGTACATAGGTACTGACTTCAGTGACTTGTGATTCTGCCTTAATAGCACCGGTTTGGGCTATAGTGGAGGCTTCGTTGTGACATTCGTCTAGCCTTTTCATTAGTACGCGCGTGTCCTATTTCCAATGCGTCTATTTGAACTCCGCTGTACGTCCATGTTTATCCAAAAGGCCGTTACCTCCCTGATCAACCCGCCCAAAGCAATCCCTCAAAACAAGGCAGTGAATGTTACGCTATATCCAATCATCATCTGTGAATCATTGTCTCGGCTCATAAACTCGATCCAGTCTGTTGGTCGTACCCACGCTCAACTAAACTTCTGGCTGGGCCACTCCGTCTGACCCGATCACCTTGCCAACATCCCAAGCCCTCTTCTCCCCAGCCTTGGACCATTGCACACTTTCCGCAGACTTTTCATCTGCACCACTCGCACGCTGTATTTGCTCATCTGCAAAACCGGCGTCTTTTAGACGTTGCTCCTGATTTTGTCGTAGCTTTTGGCGGTCTCTAAACGCCTCAACAGCATCATCCCAGTCATTGCCAACCTCATCTTCATCCATTTGTATGTCAGTCTTGGGATCGTATGTGTCTGAAAACCGTCGATCGATACCCGAGGACCCTCCCACTGTTCCTCGACCCCGGTATTTCGGGGGCGGTGCGGGTCCCATCAGATCTTCCATAGCATCCGATCCCTCTTCTTCCTCTTCCTTCCGCTTGCGGTCCTCATTCTTTTCCAGAGGCGATCGATGTCGATGCCAACTCCTAGATTCCCTGGGCGATCGAGACCGTCGTCGGCTTGAAGGTGATCTAGACCTGTCTCTCCGTTTATGACTGCGACGATGATGCCCTTCTTCTTCGGAAGCTCTGTCTCTGCTCCGTGATCTATCGC
The DNA here is from genome assembly GCF_000149955.1 of Fusarium oxysporum f. sp. lycopersici 4287. Classification (NCBI taxonomy): domain Eukaryota; kingdom Fungi; phylum Ascomycota; class Sordariomycetes; order Hypocreales; family Nectriaceae; genus Fusarium; species Fusarium oxysporum. The sequence continues at coordinate 2,061,537 of NC_030993.1, forward strand.
GCCGTCTGTGATCTCTTCGTGACCTATCCGACCGTCTCGATTCATCGTCAGTCTTACCGCGACGATCGTCGCGCGACAGTCGACCCTGTCGTCGCCGCTCGCTGCGTTTATCTATAAAAAGGTCGTCTGATTTCTGGTCATGTTCGCGTTCCTGCTTTCGATCCTTGTCGGTACGTTGCGAATTTCTCCTTGAAGAAGGGCCAGCCTCATCTTCATTTCTTGGCCGTTTCTTGCCGCCTAGGATGGCATGAATATCGCCCATCTGGCGCCGTCGAATATCATGGACACTCGGGTTTGTCTTGCGCCGCTTGATTTCTTCCGTGCGCTCGAGATCCTTGAGCCGTGCCTTGGACTCGGCGGCCTCTTTGGCTAGCAGCGCCTTGTTGTGATTGTCGGTATCCTTTATAATGTGTCGTAGAAATCGGGTGTTGGGTTTCATCATATTCGCAGGTCTGAAGCCATGTCAGCAACAGACTTGCCAGAATTGGTGGGTGTATGTATTACTTCTTATTCGTGCGATATGCTTCCATACCCATGGCTGAATATTTGAGAGAGCAGTCGCTTGCCTCTTGCGCCAAGAGGTCCGCAACATAATCATCGGTTAAAATTTCGTCGTTCTTTGACATCGTTGATCGGGTTCGAGAGCTCAGGAGACGCGCCAGTCGCAAGATATGTATATCGCCCCGAAATTGCGCCAAAAAGAGGTTGTAAGTTGAGGTTGCAGCTCTTGTGTTTGGCTAGAAGTGCTATGCATTGATGTCAGCAGTCTTCTGCCCCTCCACACCGCCTGTGGCCCAAACGGTATTCCACTAACCCAAATTAGGTTTCGAAGTAAACATATCCGCGTCCAACTAAACACAATCAACTTTCTATCACGAACCTAATAATTGGTCTTATTGTGTCACGGTATTCCCGTCCCTCTACTCATAATGAGTCAGCCAGACCCAGAAAAGGTTCTTGAAACCCTGAACAAACTTCAGTCATCACAAGAAATCTCAATTATAAAACTAAGTGAACCCATCTCAAGCTCAAGGCCTCAAGATGCCCGGCAACGAACATCAGATGCATCAAATTCAGCCTTTGACGCGCCAACTCCCGCAGGCTTAACAGCCGATCTAGCACACTACAAGGAACTCTTCGCCAAACTGCGCTTTTCATATGTGCAACAAGTCACAAAGGAAAAGTTCATCCGAGCCATTGTCGGCGACCCACCAATGATTGTCACAATGGAAGAGAATCTGGAGCTTGAAAAGGAAAACGCCGTTGCCAAGAAGCAACTCAAAGAGCTAAAGACGGAAGTGGCGGATATGGTGGCAGATCTTGAGAGGAGAGGTATCGAGCTTAGCCAGAAGTACGAGAATGTGCAACTTGAATCGGCAAAGCTGCGTGAGATGCCTACAAAGATCGAGGATTTGGAAATGCGAATTGAAAAATTACGCACAGAACTAGAGACCCCAGAAGGATCCGCCCCCAGCATGAATCTGCCTCTAGCCAAAACTCAGGATCTTGTCAACCAACGCAAGCTCGAACAGCAGGAACTCGCGCGAGAGCTGGAGTCCTTACAAGCCAAGGTCCCTCGGAAGAGAAAGGAGGCTGAAAGACTTCGTGTTGAACTGCAGCCTCTTGAGAACAAGCGCCAAAATAGCGCGACTGCTGCGCGTGAGGCGAGGAGGAGAAAGGAGGCCGCTTTGGGTGGTGCAGCGGATGACCTGGAGGAGAGAGCTCGCTGGTGGAGAGCGAGCGAGGGTGTGTTGACGCAAGTTTTGGATATCAAGAATTAAGAGATGCGAACATGAATGAAGATATGAGATATCACGATAGGGTCGGCGTTGTGAGCATATGGGGCACGGAATAGGGGTAGGGGCGTTTAGCATTTTTAATGCTACCTGGCCCTTGTTATTGCCTTGGCAGGGTGGCCCTTTTAATCATTTAATGTCGAAAATTCTACGGCACGTTCTCTGCGATTGTATACAATGTAACTTGCGACATGCTCTGATGCAAACAGGTGCCTTTAGCGTGAAGCCTCGATCAGGTTTTTACAGTACCATGTAGTCAACCATACCGAAACTACACTCCCATTAGAAATTGAGGTGCTTTCTTGAAAACTATCATGCTTCAATATAACGGTGCTATGGATTCAAACTCTTGTGATCTACCCTTCAAGACAAATATGTTCCTAGAACCCAGACCCATATGCTCAATTTTACAACGTGGACATATTTGAAATGTCTCTATATAATACCTTGAGTCGCTCTCAACATGCTGTCTACTGGCTCTACAGGCAGCTTGGAAGCCTAAGATTGGTTCTTGATACTCCTGAGCCCTACATGCACACAGCCACAGATGATGGTAAGAGTTTATCATTCCCAGGCACAACAACAACCGATATATGGCAAAGTTAGTTGCTCGTTGATGAGGAAGACAGCAAGTTCCATATTTCATACATGTAGGGGATCTTGAAATGCTAGTGACAACTTTCTTTAATGAGTATAGACGCAAGTCAATGACTGTTTGAGGTACGTGAGGTTAACAACTACCTCTACTAGCAGGACGGCTCTTATAACTATTTCGGTGCTTGTAAATAAATAAGATCCTGCAAGATAATATCATATAAGCGATACTGTCTTCTTCTTGCGAATCAGGTTGAGGATTGTAGTCTTCCAGCTGAGTGTCGAAGTCACAGAGGTGGCCACCAAGTCTGAAAAGGCATCTTCCCATTTGACTACCAACAGAGCTATAAGTGTATCTCAATAAAACGCTATACTCGGGCATCTATTTCTAACCCAGCAGGTGTAGAAATGCCGATTTTAGTTTAACTCGGCCCCTTCTCGATCATGACAGTCTAGTCCCTTCGATAACCGTTACCTATACGTAGCCAGCCAGGAAGTATTTACAGATATCATTTAGCTTTGCATCAACCCTGACTCTCTTAAATGGAGGGATTATTCTTGCAAGCTAAGCAAATAATGCCAGATGCTGTAAGAGTATTGCGCTTTAGATAAGAATATAAGGATACTGGTCTATGGTAGTGATATAATATGGTGGCGTACTGTGAGTTCTATCTCGAGAATACCGAGATTTTCATTATCAATAGGAATAAGTACCCTACTCGAGTGCCTTCAATCTCGATCCTCGAGTCTATGAGAGTTCCTCGGCCAGTAAACGAACAGTCCTTCCCATATCAGGAAAACATCGATAGCATCAAAGACTTCAAGCGGACTTTGAAAGCATCCATGCCTCCTCTATAGCTGTAATCGGAGTATGTAGAGTACTGAACATGAGGAAAGAGACGGGCTGAGTGGGAGTGAAGTGCCAAAGTAGAGTCATGAGCAAGACACAAACTGTTTCAGCAAAGTCCCATCTCTTACCTTGATCAAGTAGACCTCTCACCCGGAACTTGGATTATGATCTCAACCCTCAATTCAGTACGATATCGTACTATTTTTGGTTCTCCTATGGGCTATGTATACTCCCTCTTTGTGAAATCTCACCAAGATCATTATGTTGTGCACTAGCGAGGATACACCACTAAATCAACGCCTCTCTGTATAATGTCTACATACACAACAGAGGTTCATGCTAGGAGTTCTTGATCTCACTATCGCCGTGATGGATATGTTCCTGACTGTGTCGTTTCATAAGATAAGGGAGCATCTCATCTAAGGGCATAAAACCATGACAGTAGAATAGGCGAATTTCATGCTTCCTCTCTTGACAACTCGAAATCCATTCCTTGTTGGGACATTTCTCGGATACATATGCTCACTCGGGCTCCACTCAAAGTTGAATATCAATAAATCTCCTATCTGTTGGCCGACTTTACTAACAGGGGACAAGAAAGTAATACAATTGCAGTGTTGGCGCCAGCTCAACGTGGCTGACATGAGGGCTTACAAGCATGACATTGATATCATGTAGTAATAAATACATGTAGCGTAGATCCTATTTTCTGATTGGGTTCCAGACTTTGCCAGCAGATGAAGTCAGCACTAGATCTACGGGGTTTATGAAGCTAGGTTTTGAGGGTATCTTGTCATATCCAATGCCTACGAAGCGAACATGGTGGTAAGAAACATTAATAGGTACAGTTCAACTCGATGAGTGCTTTGATGAGCAAGGCATAGGAATAGTTGCAGTCAGTCAACATCAGATGGTTCGACTTGAATATGCTCGGCCACAATTTGAAGCCTTGTCAGTCACTAAAACCAATACGCGTACTCATTTTATCCATGAGAGAGTTTCAGAGGATGCAAAATGTTTACGCGGAGAATAGCAAAGCCCGACCCGCATACGCAATGCGTTTTTACGGACAAATCAACTGCGCGACACTGACTTTCAAACGCCGGGACCCGATAATCAAAAGGCGTCCGTCTAACAAGCTGTCGCTATTATTTTGTCGCTCAAGGGTTCAGCAACCTCCATAGCCACAGCCAAGACCGAGGGGGAACATTGACCGAGCCAAGGCCAAGGCCAGGGCCGCCAAAAGACAAGACATGTTCCCAAGGCTTGGCTGCCTCTCATTCTCGGGTTGTTCCACGTAAACAGAGTTTGGGAGGGGGATTTCGTATCTCGGGTCCTTGAGTCCATTCCATGCACGTGCGTGGGTGCGCCCTCTCGACACAGCACAGCTTGACCTTGACCAGAGCTTACTTACTTCAGGCAGGGGGTCAGGACGACCCTGATTGGTCGAATGGGTTTACCCAAAACGGGTTGCATGTAGCGCGCACCCGCTGATTCATCGGGGAGTCGAATACGGCCTCTACCTGCGTAGTACGGCGTATTTGCTTGGTAGAGTTTTCCCCCAAGTGCCTTGGCTGTCGTGGTGATACGTGGACGGGCGGTCTGAGCCTCTCTGTCAGGGAAATGAGAGACTTGGCTTGAGTTAACGTTAAACGATGGATGCTATGCCTTGCCATGTTTGAGAACGAGTTTAGCTGCGGGGTGTGTTCGGAAACTGGTGGGAATCATTGGAAGAGTTGAACGAGTATGGTTCAATATGACAGGGACCTTGCGGGTGTAACGTGAGGTGAGGGTGAGTACCGGTATTGTATGTATTGTATGTATTGGATGAGGCTTGGACTCGGTGTTGAACATGCATGCGTACATACGAAAATGAAGTTGAAAATGTTGGTTTGAGGTGCCGATCTGTGTGAAACCCTGGTTGTGAATCATCAAGGTTGAGTACACAGTCGGCATGATTACTAGGTACGTATATTGGAGTTGATCTGGCCTCAAGGTATAAACATGCTGAGAATTGAACATGTTGCTGGTACGTATAATGCATCTTGTATGTCCATCACTGAAACCCTCCCATATCGTTCTCGCTATCGCTATCACATCGCTTCGCTTCGCATCGCATCGCTCTTGCCATGTGCGGCACGGGAGTTATGCTTGCCCGCCGCTCCCGCATCCCGGCCCCACATCTACACCGCGTGGCCGTAACGAGCGAGGCCCACATGTGACCTTTTATGTGATTTTCTGTGATTTTGCATCGCATCCCCAATGTCACAATGCGACTATGCGAAAACGCGTATCTCGAAAGAGAACTCGAATATTCCCTCAGCCTCAGATCATTGAGACGCATTGGGCAGTCGTTCTGCATTGGGTGTGAGATCATGATTGACTTCTCGAGTAGAACCTAACGTAGTAAAGACTAATAATAAACGAGCTTTGCGAAGAATGTAGCTGTGTCGATCGACACCTGATTCATCCCACGCAATTCGCTTAGTTTACGAACGTTACCTGATGGTTGAAACTCAATGCTCAAGTCCAAGACAAAGAAAGGCAAAAGCAAAGGCAAAGACGCAAGGCGTAGCGCAATCTGATCTACTCAATCTGGATCGCGCAAAGATTTCTCCAAAGAGTCATCGCCGAACAAGGAGAAGGAGGTCAAACCCTGAATCTACCACACAAAGCATTATCCCCAAAAGGCAAACAGTCCTAAGTCTCAAGCGACACACCTGATCTGATCTGATGTGATCTGTCTGGTATGATGTGAATCGAATGTCTCTTACCCCTTATTATCCAGCTCCTTTTTCTCCATTCATATCCCATCCCAACCCTAACCCGCCTGTTGGCCGAGGCCGTCACCGTCCGTTAACCCCACAGCAGCCGGAGGGTAGCAAAAGCCCGAAAGCCGGACCCCAGTTTGACCCCCCATTTTTCTTTTTGGGTCTGTTTCTGATTTTCTGAGTCTCAGACTCTGAGTCTGAGAGTCTGAGATGAGACGGGGCGAATGCGAGGTTGGATCTCCAACTCCGCAGTCCGCGTCCGCGGAGCCCCAAGTGCCCCGCGGACAATCAAATCAGTCCGCACCGCGAAACGCAAACATGACAGATTCAGAACAAGAAAGACACCTCCTGACTATTTTCGCTCTCAACAAGGATTCTTGACGCCATGAATAACCTTGTTAACTATTGAGTTGACTGTCTGTCAATGATATTGCTCCTCTCATAATAAAGTTTGTTCACTGTTTGTTGTGGTACAGTCCCACTCACTGCCTTTTGCTACTGTAGCAATCCATGGATGGTGTTGGTGTGTAATCATGATGATGCTGTCGTATGTTGGGGCACTCGCTTGCAGTCAAGTGCAGTCCAGTCACTCAGTGCAGGATGAGCTCGTCTTGTAATAAATGCCACTAGAGGGCGGCATCATCAGTAAGCGTCAGCTTCAAATGTCTGTCTCTTTCGTCCGTTGTTTGGTCCGACACGGGTCTTGGTCGCCCGCCCAACAGCACATCGCATCACCAACTGCACCTTAACTTAGGGCTGACGCTGGGTGACACACATTCCCAACCTTGTTCGAATGGCGTTTTTGTTGCTCTGTGACAAGCCAAATACCCGCAGCGGTATCCGTGGACAGTACGCCTAGTTCAGTAAAAGGGCGCCAGCGGAATTCATATCAGCCCGTCTCGCGCGTGTATTACTCAACCCGTAGCTAATAAGTCATCAATTCGGCCGCCCCTTAACCCAATGGATCTTATACCCAGACTGGCAGTCTTTTCGACACTACCTCGCGCAGTATCCGTACAATGTACGTACAGTCGAATTTCTAGATGTTCTGCTATTGTAAGCAGTATCGTCAAATTTCCAATCATATCCACCTCGTCGTCTACCGTACCCAGCAGCCTCAATAGGATACACCAAAGCAGCCAATCACGCAGAGACTTCCCTCGTGGGACTGCAGATGATGGATGATGACTCTTATGCCCATGGGGACTAACGTTAATATCTAGCACAAAAGGGGAATGCGAGTCTACGGGTCATTGGCCGTTGGTCACCGGCACATTACAGCTCTGCCGGATTTACGGCTCAACGTGCATCTTTCTCAATAGAGATTCCCAAGGCTCTGCGCCTTAGCTCCGGGTTTCCGTGCTAGCACCAAATAAGCAGAGAGAGAGAGGTGTGTGTTTAGAATATGCCATTGACGTGCTATTTTTTAGAGCTTAGCTGCAGTCTAAGACTGACTGTCTAATGATAACAGAATAATTCTTTATCATGCATTCGGCCTTTTTTTGTTTCTCATCAAGGTCGAGCTTGATTTGCAATCACCCTAGCAAAGCTGATTCATTGATTAGCTTAACCATAACCGTTAAGAATAACCACGTTTACCAATTCGATCAATCACAAATGGTCCGTGCCTAGTTCGGGCAAATGTTAGAAGTGTGTGTACGTGTGTCCACGGCATTTGCAAGGGACCGGAATTTGACAGCTCGGTGATTTGCGCTATGGATCTTCAAAGGGCCCCGAATCAAAGAACTAGAGAGAAGAAAGGGGACCAGGGATTGCCAAGCAAAGAGTCGGTCGAGACCATCTCAAAGTGACGTGTGGTCAAATGCTCTATGATCTGATGGAGGGGGGTTGATGTGCCTGTGGCTTATTAGATACAGTAATAAAGTATTAAAGGATTAACGATATGCTTTTGCGGGCGACTGAAAGGGCATGGTAAGATTGATGTGACTGCATCCCCACAGTGACAATGAGATATGTGATGAGACAGCAATGGACATGTACAATTCAGTAGCGATGGGGCAATCTGATCTGATAATTTAGGGAGTCGGATTAGGTATGTATCCATATGATATGTACAAGTCTATCCAAAATATGCATCCTTCTCAAAGCCCTATTCCTATCCTATCATGTTCTCCCTCCAATGGCGTTATTTTTGTCTCAACTTTAGCTCTCTGTGCTACAAAAGGCTTGTGCCATGATCGTGCTCGTGGTTGTCATTCCACATCCATCTTCTCTGTATCATGCAATCTCCAAATCACCACGTTGCCCTGCCCTATCCTGTCCTGTCGTGGCGTCGAGCTGGGGAGCTTTGTACAAGTATTCCCATATCCCGTCGGCAGTCGGAAAACATACAACGCCGCACCGAACCTCACACGTGTGAGGTGAAACCGTGCCTTTTAACACCAAACCCCCAAGGGTATAAACCCAAACAAGAAATGAAAGCCCAGAAAAAATTGAATCCCGATAAACACCGTGCCGCGTGACAAATTTTGACGTAACAAAGATGGCCGTAAACAAGTCTATAGTATTGTACAGTCAAGTGTTTATAGTCGCATCGGTTCACCATCGTAGCCAGAATATATCATGGGATCGCCCATGCCCAGCATAACTTCGGGGTTGGGACATGACAGAACATGAGGCTTGATTGTTCCAAATTCTGATTCGACGAGGCCCTGATTCAGCAAGTCCATATTTGCCATCATGCCATTCTGTTGCTGCTGTTGTAGGAATTGCATGGTAAGGTCGCTAGGCTGGGGCTTGGTCATTGTCCAGGCGGGAAAGTTGCTCATGGCGGGCGATTGCGAGGGGAACAGGCTGGAAGCATCTATCTCGGGTGGTGGAGGGGCGAAGTCGAAGTCGGCGCTGCCTGTGAAGCTCTGCGGTGAGAGGGTCATGGCATTGGTGTTACCAAAGGCGGCCCTTCGATAGTCGTGCTCAAAGTCGGAGTGGTCGAGCTCCGATGATGACGCTCGCTCGGTTCGGTTGCACACGGATGAATCGGTGTCCTTGATGGTTTCCTTTGCAGGCTCGTGCTCCTTCTGTTGATCCTCGAGCTGTCGAGCCAGCTCAGCCATACCAGCTTCGTCTTCAGGGAACACTGAGTGAACAGGGAGGTCGATATCGCTGTTAGGGCGGATGCAGCCGAGCTTCTGGGCGATGTTGTGGATCACGGGCTGGCCGCGGTCGTTGAGTTCGGGCTCTCCCAAATCCCAAGACTGGTTGTTTCGAACCATTGAGTAGAGCTTGTGGACTGTAGCAATGAGGGCGAATTGTGTGTTCTCGAGAACCTCGGCGTAACTATTGCGTGTAAGTGAGATGCAGACCAAATTGGGAAATCTGAGCACGTACCCTCTAGGCAATTGCTTGTATTCCATCTTCTTTCGTACACCAGCTGTGCAGACTAGACCGTCGTCTTTGCATCGCTTGCATGGGAATTCACCGTCGCACTTGAGTTCGTGTTAGTGAGAGGTGGGGTTAAAGAGCTGTAGTACTAAAAACGTGCCTTGGTCTTCTTCATTCGGCATCTTTCACAAGCCTTCCACACACGCTTATGTCGGCCGTCCATACCAGTTGTATGTGTGACATGGTCGTGGTGGTGAATTGTAGCAGCACTTGAGCTGGCTCGCTTGGAAGTGCGGTGCACAGGCTTGACAGACTTGGAACTTGACGATGTGCTCTTTCGAGAGAGGGTCGACTTATGATCCTCGGCGGGAGGAGATGGTAAGCTACCTGATCCCATTGTTGCTGTAGTTATAGCTAATATGACTATGATATGCCAAGCAAAGTTGATTGAGGTGATATACAATCCAGATTGTGGGTTGTGTTTGGATTGGGTGGATGTTGAGTGGTGTAAGCCAGTATGTGTAAGCCAGTGTTGGTGGTAGTAGTAGTAGTAGAGTACCAAGCACCTGGGACAGGAGTGGGTGGTGATGTCTGTATATAATAGATATGAAAGCTGAAGTGGAAGAGGGGAAGAAAGAAAAGAAAGGTTCGAGCAGCTTAATAATAGTTGTAGGCGAGGCCAAGGCAGGTCAAGTCAAGCAAGGTTGGATCTTGTGTGACTGGAGGTGACTTGGCGACAGGACAGTAATAAGTGAATTATGCGTAGAGTCTAAAGAGAAAAGAGAGGGCCTTGAATTATTATGGATTTGAGTTATGTATTATGTGAGAACGAGCGATCCCGGTCCACGGCGGTCGGAAGGTTTTCGTAGGGTGTAGACTGTAGAATAACCAACCAGTATGAATAGGTACATCAGGTATCAGAGTGCAAAGGAAGTTTCCGCCCGCGCGCTGCGGTATGAGTTACGAGTGAGTGAGTGCCCGTGAGGATGAGTGAGTTACTGGGAATGGAGGGCGTGTAGTTAACGGTCGGCGTGGTCATTATGTCCGAGAAGGCGAGAGAAGTGCTAGAGTGCTCCATGTTACAGGGATCGTCCAGGGAGTCGAGGCTAGCAGGGGTCGAGATGGATCCGCAGATGATGGATGTTGATGTTCTGTTGATGTGATGGTGTGGATCCTCTGGAAGTTTGAGGCACTGGAGCGACCTAAAAGTCCGCCCGCGTTGACGGCGGCGGACTTAAGAGAATGTGAGGTACGTACTGACAGATTGATTGTTTGATTGATTGATTGTGGTGGTACGGCGATGATGGTGATGGCTGACGGGAGGCTTGGGTGCTTCCCAACTGCTGGTGCTTACACTGAACCTAACTTAACATAACCTAAGGGGTTATCAGTTTGAGTAAACCGTTGGAAATACAAATTGATTGGGCGCCCATCAAAATGAGGGACAACGCGTTCTCAGGGCGCAAGCAAATTGTACCCAAAACTTAAAGCATAAGAGCGAGGCTGATGAGTGTATGATGAGTCTCTGCCAAGCCAAGCCAAACCAAACCCAATGCCATGCCCTTGATCAGCATCAGGGTGCGAGACCGAGAACGAGCATTGAGCGAGCTAGCTGCTAGGGGTGTTTTTGGCGATCCCCTTTCCCTGTGGCTATACAACAATTACAGTACGGAGACTGTCACTGAGCGCGTATTTTGCGTATAATATCAAATCACTCGCAAGGATTAAATGCATCGCTGACTGCCGTACCAGTTGGCTCTGGCTCTGGCCATGGTTGAACTTTTGAAGCTTTGTTTCTGGTTTCAGAACGGCAAATGGTACTTAATTGCGCTACATAACGCTACACTTGCTACACTGCAATGTACAGTAAGACGGATTGATGCTTATTGTTTGGAGGTGCAGATGACCCAGTCGAGCTCCTACAATCTCGGACTTGATTACTTTGTACAACAATTCCAACACAATCACTAAAATTGTAAGATATTGGATGTGTGTAAGACCGTACCCACAGGGAATAATGCGGCTATTTCTAGATACGTGTATATATAATTCTTGTCCTCTTCTTACATAGTCTACTCCCGAGACCGATCTCGTCATCGTGCTCGATCAACAGACAAGTTGCTGATGCATCATCCTTATTATGTACATCCAAGCAAGGTCTGTAGGCCATCTCGCTCGCTACGATGCATTGCCCAGCTGCCCAGAAACTGCATCTTGATCAGTTAGGTGGAGGGAGGCCCAATCAATCAATACCCACATGTACCTATGGAGGTAGAAAGATGGATCCCATCTCCCTATCCTGTCCACTTATTGCCGTACTTCCACCGCTGTTGTCGCCACTGACCGAATTTTGGTGCTTCTAGAAGGGTAAGGTGAGCTTGAGAATGAGCCTTGGGCCCTTTGATTGATTAGAGCGAGTTAGGTACGGAGTCTTGTCGGCATCCCGCGCGACCGACCTCCGTCATCTTCGGGGCCGCTTTACGTACCTTGGCTTTTGGCTTTGGGTGATTCCATCTCATCTCATTTTCTCTCTCTTGTCAATATCCACATTACCAATACAGCGGATGGTCGCTAGTTTAGCTCGGGGTTGCCAAGAACAGAAGAACTTTCTCCTGGAACCCAATGACAAATGGCGATTGCGTCTCTCCTTTGGGGGGGGACGGAGGGCCATCCATCTCCATCTTTCAAGAAATGAGATGTGCACCCGCGACCCCGTAACAAGGGCTCTCGCGCTCCCAGACTGCAGACTCCCACTGACAGGCAAGGATGTTATGATCCCGCGACCTTGTTAAGGTTCTCATGGCCACGCTGTGCGGCCGTTGCACAACCAAAACGACACCTCACCAGCCATACATACCTGGCGGACCGATATTTAATTCCGTTCCTAATTGCAACCTTCAGTCAAGCTAGTCACGGTAGTTGTCGCTGTTTTGTAAGCTGCGATATTCCAGCGCAATGGTCCAGGGCTTTTGCAGTCATCAACAGGGGTCTTGATTTCTCGGCGCCGATTCCAACCACCGGCGCCGATGACAGATACTCATCAGGTACGAGGCGAAATCTCAAAGCACGTTCAAGCAGACAACGATCGTCCTCTTGGAAGTTTAATTATATGGGTCTGCCTCGGTCTATCCCATCAACTTTACATACCAAGCTTTTTAGAATGATGTTCTGATGTTCATGTTCTGATTCTCGTGTGAAGACTTGAGCAGAGGACACGTCCTACACCATGATACATGCTTGCGCATAATTGCGGCTCCAGGCCATAGCTAGTGCTATACTCAATTCGTCGATTAAGGGTTTGTAGGCGCTGAATAAGGGCCTCTGTAACCTCAAAAGTTGATTGTGTAAGCGGGCGGGATGCGGTTAAATCTAGCGCCAGGCGGGCTGTTTAGCTTCTCGTGATGAATAAGGAGGGCTTCATCAAAGGTCCCACATACCAGGGACCATGAGTTACAGTACAGAGTTAAGTCCAACTTTAAGTGAAGCGAAGATTATCTATCAACCCCGACTCCGAATTTCGCTTTCACGGCAGCTTTACGAAAGCCGCCAGGCATTGAACTTTGAAGTGCCGCCCTCCGTGGAGGCTTTCTTGACCGTATAGGGCTGGGGCTGGCAATTACTAACTTAGATTACAGTACTATACGGACGGTTGAGCAGCCGTTGATCCCCATAAGGAGGGACGGCGGTGGTGATCAGACATGCTTATAAACTCAAAGTCACGTACCGCTGCACCGTTAGACTGCCGCGATGATACCTTCTCTGCGCCTCGGATATATCAACCGTCTTTGGCAGGCGTCTTACCGCAGTTTCGTGACGAACAAGACCCCAGAAGTCCGAATACCCAGAGTAACTAGCAAACAAAAGAGCGAAAAGGGGGGTATGAAAGAGCAAACCAGCTTCATCTCAAGTGTGTAGAGTCACAGTACGTCTCAGGTTCTGGAAACAAGATCGATAGCCGGACTTGTTCATCTTGCCGAAACCGATCGGAGTCCGCGGCTGGGAGATGGTCCGTTTTTTGATGCAATGCAATTGAAGCCGTGGACATGGAATTGGACACGTGCATGTAGATGTTGCGTAAGTGAGATGAAGGCTGAGGTAGCAGTCGATCATTTGATCAGTTGTACAACTGCCGAATGGACGAAAACCTCCGCGATTTGAACCCGAGCTATCGGTAAATAGACAAGAAGCCTATTCACTCACTGTCCTCTAGGTGTAACAGAACCATGTAAAAAGCAATCGTATGATGATTCCATTATGGTGTTCCTGTGCGGTCTTTGCGGTCTGGAATCATCCCGCTCTTTTGAAATGAAACCTTCTTTGAGATTCTGCCAAAGACACCAGTTGCTTCCCTGTCAACTCAGATCTATTATGAAGCGAATTCCATGTTGAATTATGGATCTTGGATACGACGAGAGCTTCGTTTCAGTCAAGGTTCAGTTGAGGAATACAGGCTATTCCAAGCGCTAACTATTGAAACTAAGGGAAAGACAAAGCCCGAAAAAGGTATTTCCCGTCATCCTTACAATCCAACGAGAACTGAGGGATATTCTCATAGATGTCCATATTTGTGACATGTAAGTTGTCAACTTACTGTGAATCAGGCCACCACAAGCCCCGAACCAATTGATCGATAAATGGATGGGATGGTTGTGACGGCTATAGCGGTAAGGCTCCCGGACAGCGGAAATGCGGCCGCAAAATTTCTCCAACTACAGCTCGTGTCCCATTCTTTTTCATTCTTGTCTCTATTTTCTCTCCGTTTTTTTTTTTTTTTTTTTTCGCATTCTTCCAATGCTCGCTTATCCACTTCCTCCCCACAACTCACAATCTTACACGGCACTGCTAGTTACAGCATCTAACCGTCGACGTCATGCGGTCTTGATTATCAACAAAAAGTTCACCCGCTTAGCAAATTCAGTACCACGTTGACGTTTTAACTTGCTCAATCAGTGCCAGTTTCACCGTCCGGCACTTGCTCTAGTCAAACTCTGTTATCGTTGGTCAAATAAAAAAAGTCAATGGGCCCAGGGCGTGTTTTTGAAGTGCATGGACAGCAGAGTTTTAGTGCATGATTCTCGGGGCGGGCACCTCAGTCAATGACACCAACACACCAACCTTAGAAAGCGAAAAACCCTGATCGCCGAAAACGTGCGGTTGCTGTAGCCCTGCCTACGCCTGCGCCTGCGCCTGCTGCTAAGTGACCCGGAAATAGATTACACGCGCCGGGGATAACGCTGCCCGTCCCTGTCCCCATCAATGGCTGAATACGTAAATCGAGTCCATGACTCGTCTTTGACTCGAGATATGCATGTCAGTTCTATCTGTGTAAGTGCTTTGCTCACAATCGCATCAGAACTAGCCAAGACATACGGATATCTCATCGACTTTTTGATGCAACCGTCGTCATGTACTGCAATACGTGCAAGACACCTCATTTGATCAGTATTCTCACATCTAACCTGATATTCAACCTTGATAAACAGACGCCGGAAATAAAGACCCTGTGCAGCAAACGTGACCTAAAACGGGCGCAACGAGCTGACCTGATGTCATGTTATGTTGATAACAAGGCGAGTGAGTTTCCCGACGTTGTTGGTTGTAGCCTGCAGCAAGCCTATCTAGATCTCACCTTGACCAAGACACTGAGGTGCCAAAGCGGTTGGTCAACTCGGCAACTTGAAGCCGAGCCATGTTTTTATTTTTCGCGATGCGGGATGATGATGCTGTCTGTCTCCCCGGGGACCAGTGATGGTCCTATGGGATCTTGTCTTTCTCAGCCGCGTCCCTTGGCTTCTCCTTTTGACCAGGTTCTTTTCCATGGAAATCTTTCTAGAAGGCCGCGGGATTATCAGTGCATGGTCCCCCCCCCCCCCCCCATCGGCACCGGAACGGCAATGGTGGATCTATCGGGTTGAAGATATCTTGGAAGCTGTAAATCAGCCTGTAAGAACTGTCGGACTCGCCCGAAATTTGACGAGTTAGTCACTAGACGTCCCCCATTCATCTCATCACCATCACCATCTTGAACTGGTGCACGGACTTGAACAGCTCTTCGGTGCCGAAGTGGGGGTTCCTTTGTTCAATAAGGCCAGCCAACAGTGTCACTACTGCGTGTTTATCCAGAGAAAGTTTCCATGATATCAACACGGAAAAGCCTAAGGGCGTGAAATGAGGTCAGCGGCTTCTCTGATATTCAGGGCTGTTGGAGAATTAACTCGCGCTAACAAGTCCCTGAGCTAAGGCAATAATGATTCGCGAATGCCGTTTCAATATCCCGACCTCCGTGCCGAGGTGTGGCCCGCTTTCCAAGTCGGCGTTTAAACCTCCGATGTCGACATTATCAAGAGCCCGTCGGGTTTTTTTTGCCATGCATGCAACGCACCAGCTTACACGATTCGAGATTGCAAGTCTTGGGTTATGTGCGTTTTATTTCCTCGGGCCGCTTTCGGTCACCTGGAAGGTGAAGCAACCCTTTACACCCTTATAGGATCAGGAAGCTGGAACGTCATATCCATGTTCGCTTTGCAATTGAGAAAACAACAGCATATGGACCAAAGTCGGCATGTCGAGAAATGCCTCAATACCCATGGCATCGCATCGCATCGCATCAAATGCATGTAACTGAACTGAAGTGAGCCTGTGCTCTTCTGAGGGCGAGAGCCCGCTTACACTTACACCCCCTTCTCCATTTTCGTTTTCATGTTCCGATTATCAGACACAATCCCTGGCAATCTCCTTCAAATGGAGACGTAACGTTAGTTGCTCGTGATTATTCATCTGAGGCTGCATGCACAAGCCCAGGCCCATCATTACTTCACATATTACCAATCTATTCATGTTTCCAAGCCGTCGTCTTTCCTAGCCTGTCCCTTTGACACTTCTTTTCGCCTCACTAAACTCTTCCAAGACGCCCCATAAGAGGCTCCTAAGAGGCTCAAGAGCCCCTTGGGTCTGGCGTCTTTTCGTCCCGGTTCCTCGGCCCCACCTTGCCGGGGTGGAGCGGAAGACTTGCAGCAATTCGAAGGTACTCGGCCGAAAACCGCATCACAGCCCGACGCCAGGTAATTTCCGTTGCCAACGTCGCATGATATGAGCCTCAAGCCCTATGATCTGAGCTGAGCTTGGCATTGCACCTGATGAAATGTTTGATCACCAGAAAAACTCTGTGTTCTACCACTTTCACAAGGAATCACAAGCAATTTCACATGGCCATGACTTTGAAATCTCAGAGCTTGTCGGCTAGGCCGATGAATATCTTTATAAAACGGGTCTTTCGATGACTCTCTTGGAAAAATGGGACTCAATGGGTCATCGAAGCTCGCCATGATTCTCAGTTCTTGTTCTACGGAATTCGGTGTTGAGGTTTTCCTCGTCTGTAAGGCAAGCCCCAAGAAGGTTCAGCCGCAAATTTAATGTGTCTGTCATTAAATCCGCCAAACAGGGACCAATTACAAGACGTTTCACACAAAACAGAAATCCCATGGAACAAGTTCAAACAAGCCTCATCCCTGAAAGGCGTCCAATTCCGATCATTCTCCAGTAACGTCCGAGCTATGGGTCCAATGCTGTGGACGTATCGCAACGTGAGTGCGGATCCTCCTCACGAACCACCCCCGGAAGGCTTATCACGCAAGGCCATGTCTGGCTTCTTGTCTCTCGCCTTCGAGATCGTTTGCATCCTCATCTGGCCAAGAGATTGGTTGAGCTCAGATATTGCCTCTCGCTTGAAACTATGGGGCTTGTAAATCAAGATTCTAATGGCCGAGCTCGTGAAAGTCTGGTGGTATTCTAGAGTTCTATATCCTCGGCTAAGCACCCACTTTGATCACGACTGACAGTTACATCCCACGTCCATTTCGGATCAAAGATATCGAATCATTAATTCATTATGGAAAAGTGGATGCAACAGGGAAAAAAGACATCGTTGTCCACACGATATCGCTCTTGAATCACCAAGCTGCAACAACAGTCATGTACCCATGAAGAAGTACCAAACCACTAGACTACTCCCATTCACTACACATCATTGTACATGATAAGCCGGGGGTGCTCTTGCTCGCAAACAGCCCATGTCCACGCGGCACTCGGCAGATAATTCATGAGGACTGCGGCTTTGTGACCATAAGATGCAGATTCGAATAAATTTGGATCATGTCGACGCACTTTCTCCACTGCATCAGCGGTGGCCAGTGCAAGGAAGTGTTGTCGATTAGGTCCACGGGGAAGTACCCTACTCCGAGGTCAGTCACAGCCGAGGTCTAGGATATCGCGGTGAAGAAAAGGGGAAGGGGGTTGAATACGGGAAAACGTACAATGCGTTTCCAAAAATTCCATGGCACAAGCATGGTTCCTTGGTGAGAAGACCATGTCTCCAGGTTAAGCTCTGACCTTTCTCGACGGCTGAGTCGATACGATCTTGCAAGTCAGGGAAATAGGGGCGCAGGGACGTCAGCGAATACAAGAAACCAGGAGCACCATGGCACCACTGAATGAGACTTGCGCCTTTGCCCTCCTTGAGGCTCCGCAGGCTCGACGGCCAATTCCCGTCAGGACCCTGAAGCTCAAGAAGCTTTTCCACCCGTCGTGTAAGTTGTGGAGCGAGCGATGGGTTTGAAAGAACGAGCTGTGTGATGATACCTATGTCACCATGAGCTGCTCCAAAGTACCTCTTCCCATGCCACTCCCAATTACCCCTGCCGTCGTCATCAGTGGCCATGATACGCTCTGTAAGTCTCTTAATCGGAGATTCTACGAGACTCTCGCTCCTGGGAACCCAGTGTTTCACCATGCGCAACATGTATAGTGCACCTGCCCGCCCGTAGGGTATCTCTGATGGAAAAGCATCTTCTTGGGGGCTCGTATAGGGACCAAGAAGTGTTGGTATGTTGCTCAGGAAGGTTATCAAGTGATCATCCTCTTTGGTTATGCACACTCTCACTGCTTCGAAGGATAGTTTCTCGGACGAGATGCCGCAGTTGCCCTTCTCTAGGGTCAACTTTCCACGGTCTCCTTCCAGGTAGCGTTTCGCCCAAGATGGCAAGTCTTGACCAGAGATTTTCAGATCTGGGTATAGTTCGGACAGTTGAAGGAACAGGTAAGCAAGACCAGTGTACCCGGTGAAGAGACCGCCAAGATGGCGTTCATGGTAGGCCTCACGAGGCGGCGTATGTCGTACGACGAGTTCAAGAGCATATGTGAGGAGTTCTTTGGGATCCGAGCCGAGTTTCTGGGGAGGAAGGTTGTTCGAGATATATCGTTGAGCCATGCTGGCGGCGATGGCATATGCATTCGTGAGTCTCTGGTAAAGCTATCGAGGGCGGTTCGCGCTATCATTATCTGGATGAGACCGTCGTCAATGTTGGGCTCGACATGATGTTATACGCGCGCTCCTAGTGACGCATACCTCTCATCTTTTGGGGATGATCAGCAACACGTTACCATGTAATTGGAGGAGGGGCAAAAGACGAGGCTCACGCGACAAAACATACCACCAATGTACAAAAGAATAGGCTCTCCAGACACGACAAAAGAGATTATCATAGGCTCAAAGGTCAGGTTTGAAACAGGCCTGCCTTGTTCCAAGGTCGATCGCTTACTATGTACGGCTCACGACAAACAGACGTCAGCGTTAGCCGGAGCCCTACAATGAAGCTCCCGACACTTGGGGCCGATGGTGGGTCATGAGCTCCCGGCGGAGGTGGGTCCTCTGGGACATTTCTTCCGGCGATCTGCAAGTTGACGTTGATGCAACGTTGGAGGGGATACAGGGTTAATAGATCGTTCTTGAGGGGAGGAGAAAGAAGCACTTGGCAGAGGTATTGCGTGCCATATACTATATAACTGATGAAACTATTATATCAGAAGTTGTCAAAAAGCGTAACATAAGGTACCTTTACACATCATCGTCACTGGTTTGTACCCCGGGTTACGTAGAAACCTGTGACGATTTAAGGTAGCCCCACTCGTAGGGCCTCGAGGTGCCAATGACGACATCGATTAGAGCTTTCTCCCTTGAGCTTCCATGGTTTAGGGTGGAATGCAAAGCTTGATATTGCCAACCTCGCTGTGATATAAACATTGCGAAGCAGATCACCTCTTTTTCACTTGGCAACATCAAAGTGCTCTTATAACGATTTGTTTCTGCACACGAGCAGCAGAATCGCAAACCTACTCCAACTTTCGCATTCAACAAACTACCATGGCCGACACAGCTGAAGTTTCGGGAGCTGATCACCAGCAGGAACCCGCCAAGCGCAACAGAGTGGTTGACTCTGTTGGAGAGAAAGCTCAAGAGGTCTTGTACGCATAAATTGTATCGATTCTCTTCTTCTCGAAACTAATAATATTACTAGTAAGGAAGACTATGCCCAGGCTAGAGAGCATGTCGCCAGCGCTGCCAAGAGCCGATCCTACCTCTACCCGATCAAGGTACAGGAACTCCCCTCTTGAGCCCCAGAGAGGTCACTTGTTAATGCACCACGTCTTGAACAGGGAATTTTCTACTTCATCTCCCATCGCTCACTTTGGAAGCCATTCATCTCCAAGCTCGGTCCTCTGATCCTCCTCTCTACCGGGGTCATTGGTGGCATGTTCTTCTTTACATACTTGCCACAGCTCGCCGTACTATTCTTCGTGAACGGCCCTATTGCGCCCTTCTCTACGGTTCTGTTGGTTCTCAATGAGAGTACCACCATCATCAACCTTGTGTCTCGCAACTACCTCCTTCAAGATGCCCTTCTCGATGTGTTTGATGGTACACTGCTTGCCCGTGGAGATACCCAAATAGTGAGCGAGGGACGAGAGGTCAAGTCTGGGACAGATCCGATGCAGAGGCTTGGCAAGATCATCAAGAGCCCCTTCGAGAAGTTCAGCCCCAAGGCTATTGTCCGCTACGTGATGTACCTGCCTCTCAACGCCATCCCGGTTGTTGGTACGGTGATCTTCATCCTCATCCAAGGTAAAAATCCACCATCAATGATTATATCACTCCACTAACCAGGCGCAGGTCGTACTCGAGGCAAGGGAGTTCACGGCCGAGTAAGTTACCTATTGATTGGAGTTTGGTCAAGTCTAACGATTTTCCAGTATTTCCAGTTGAAGAAATGGTCGCAACCCAAGAGGGAGGACTGGCTTACCAAGAATGTTGGCCCCTACACTGCGTACGTATTTATCCATCTGCTTCTTGGTGAACACCTGGTAGCACAAGTAAGCCAAATTTAGCTAACTGAAATGTGTAAAGATTCGGACTAGTTGCCACTCTTCTCGAGATGATTCCTGTAGCTTCAATGTTCTTCACATTCAGCAACACAGGTAAGTCTGAAGCGAGCTCGCAATTGTCCAAAGCTAACGTCATCAAGTTGGAGCTGCCCTTTGGGCTGCTGATATCGAGGACAAGAATGCCTCGATGACTGATGGAACTGCCCCTACTCTGCGTGAAACCGCAAAAAAGGCCGAATAAACGCGTCTGTCTTTGTACAACAGGCTAAGCCTCAAAGCCACACAACATCCATGATCTGCGAGACATCGTGTCCAAAACATGAAAGCAAAGTAACAATATGGATTTGATTTTGACCTTCTGGGGGTGGAGGTTTGTAAAATTAGAGGATGCATGAGGCAATCGCGAGTTCCTGCCTGACCTAAGAATTCAGGCGAGCGCTTTCGCAAATACAGGAAGGAATGTCCAGGAGTCACATCAGCCAGGAAGGAAGGAAGGGTCTAAAAGAGAAGATGTCTTAGGTCTAGGTTTTTTTTGCAAAACTTTCATCGTCTCGATTTGTCTCATTCTTGACACGTCAATGTGAGCCTCGCAACCATCCCCCAATTTGAATCTCTAAGTCTTCGCTGTTCAAGATGAAGACGCGTCAATGTCTGAGTGTTCGCTTAAGATCTGCTCTTGAGAGCAATCAGGGTCAGAACTGGAACCGCCCTCACATTTTGAAACGTTGATTCCCTTTCGAGAATATGTCGACTGTGAGCCTTAACCCTTGTCGCTGTTCTTGGTTTGACTGATAATGTCACGAGACGACATCTTCCAAGTCTTCCTTAGTCATACATAGTCATCCAAGATGTCAACTCAAAAAAAGAAGACGATGAAGAATTACCGCCCTTCTATACGCTTGGATGCTCAACAGAGACAAACTAAGTGTATCACAGAACACTTCACCCCTGATGCGACCCGATGGCAAGCTGCATCTCGCCTCGTTGTCGAGGCTCGTTACAGATGCCACATCTACACGAATGACATATAAAATATGTCATTCGGGGCCCTGAACGGTGAAACCTCCAACAATCATGCCGTTGATCCCCAACGGTCAAAGGCCCGACGTGGTTTGTGTTCCACCGCTTAACACGGCCGAGATCTCGTCTACCAACAGTTTACCAATGCAAGTGAGATCCCGCAATGCGAGTCAGAACGAGAAACGGCCGTACGAGGATTAATCTGATACAGGTCATGTGTGGCCTGACGAGACCAGCAACTGTCTTCACTCGAGTGAAAGAGACGGCTTCCAAGCATATGATCACCTGCTTAGTCTCGACATGTCTTGGTATACGATGTACAGAATATCACTCGATATTGGCAGGAATAGGCTGGATGATACTCAAGTGAGATTATTTCTGGAAGTCATCCCTTTTGTGTTGTTTCCCCAAAGAAACATGATGGGAGATGAAGGACGGCCTGTGACATGATACATGGAAACAATCACCGGCTGATGAAGCAGAGACGGTAGCAAGGATACTTCATACATGCAATCAAGCGATCATGCAACGCCACACTTAAGTTTATTGTCTTAGAAGATGGAAGGGAAAACTGAACAAGCATCGACGACAGCTGTGTAAGCTCATTCCCATTGTGTCTGCCTTCGTGTCATAAGAAGACGGAACTATACGCCTGTCCAAGGTCCCGGGATCGCTTCCATCGGGAGGAAGGCAATCAATCAGCCGGACATGTGATCTATGGGGTACCAAGAAGGCTATATACGGCCACCAACGACCGAAGCACCGTGGACGACGGTCCAATCTAGCAAAACATATCCAGGAATCGCCACTACAATAACACTGAGCCAAGCACTTGTAACCCATTCGACCTGGAGATACAGCTTGTACTCTCATGCTGTGGCAGGCTTTCAGGGGTTATTGAAAATATCTGGCGCTAGATGGTATGTGCCGCCTATAAGGTAGCAAGATATGTGCCCCTTTGCCTGTCACTGGCAAAATTCTTGTGACAGCTGCTGCCAGTTGCACACTTCGTATCTCCTATCTTTTGCGCTGTTCATGATTCACTCTCTCCTACGTATGCCTTGACTACTTTTCTTCCTCATTCTTCTCACTTCTTCCGCCCTTCTTTTCTTTCACTTCGCACATCTCGCTCTCGTGTTCTCCTCATCACCTCGAGGAAGCATCAAGGAAATAATATCCTAGGAGTCGACAATCACTCGTTTGCCTGTATCTCTTATTCTACTATCGACTCATCCGCTCGTTTGAACACTTCTGTAATAAACTCTGTTCGCTGAATCTTTCTGGTAAGTTCAAAGGGCAATCTCCGCGTTTGCTCAAGGACGAGCAGTATTCGCTGACCCAAAGGATCAACAGCACTTCAACATCTTCATCATGAGACCACCTAACATTCCTTTGATCGCCGTTCTGTCGGTGCTTCTACTGCTCTCTTGTCTTCTGAGCAGTGCAACCGGGCTTGGTCCCCAGCAGCATCGAGGTGCTCGCAAAGATGTGCGCGGCAATAACTTCATCGAAGCTAGCAAACCTTTGGGTAACGCTCTCGCTGATGGCTATGGTCCACCTCCTCCCTATTATACTGCGGAACCACTTGCTCCAACTGATTCGACTTCTCGTAAGTATTAAGCTCTGACTCAAGGTCCTCCTCGAATCTAATATTGTCAGATCACTCTCCCGAGGAGTCCACTGCAACAGAAACTCAGACAGGAGCTTCCGAAGCTGGTGTGATATCCAAGTCAAATGTTTCTTCTCACTATGATACTGTCTCTTCTGGTAGCTCCTCTCTCTTTGTCTCCTCAGCACTCCAGACGGGTACTGCCATGATAACGGTCGGCTCAAGCGCCAAGGCTGGCAGTACATCCGGCTCCGAGGCACTGTCGAATGCTCACCTAACAGTTTCGGGCTCTGTCCTTGGGACTGAGACTTCTAGTGCTGAAGCTTCCTCAATTTCACTTGGTCAGGTTTCTACTATTTCAGGTACTAATTCTTCGTTGACTGGCACTTATCCCTCGGCGGGTACCTCATCACCCGGGACGGCAACTGAATTGCCTTCCGGTTCTGCCTCATCTGCCACAGTCTCTGGCTTCTTTAATGAAACAAAGACAATCACTGAGAGTGTCTCTCGCACACAAACAGTGTCAAGTGCTGAAGCTTCAGGTGAGCTCACTACAACAGAGCTTGCTTCTCGCCACGAAAGTAGTGTAACAAAGGTTTGGTCGACAACAACGACAACAAAAATGCTTGATATTACAGTGACAGTCGCCCCCAGCTCTTCAAATGGTATTTCATCAAGCCTTTCATCTTTGACTGTCCCCATGACTGCAGACGAAACCGCGACAATCACAGGCATCCCACAACAGAACTCATCTGAACTTTCTACTGAGGGTCTTGCTACAAAGGGGCACTCAACATTGGGAAGTCTGGCCACTGAATCAACCAAATCTGTCACAACCCAAAGCATTCTGACCGAGGTTGCTATCTCGGAATCGACCCAAAAATCGTCTCTGGCTTCGAGCATTCCTATCAATGGAACTGTGAGCTTCACTACTACTACTACTGCCTACTTCACTACAACAGTTGGAGTTCCTATCTCATCTTCTGTTCTGTCAAATTCATCTGGCATTTCAACACCTACTATTGTTGCTTCTGATGACTCGTCGGGGGCTGGAACAGGAGACTCGTCAGCGATCATGGTTTCTAGTACTGTTACCTTTTCTACCACAGTTACCACGAGCAAGACATACACTACACTCAACGTCACCTCGCCAGCAACAAGTTCTTCTTTCTCTTCAGTTCCGGCCCCTATGATTAGTGCGAGCGTTGGCGTTTCCGAGTCGGATATTGCTACAGGCTCTAATCAAACATCTTCAGAGACTCTCTTCACATCAACAGCTCTGCCTATTATCAATGCGACATCTGACTCAGTCACCGAGTCCTTCGCTGTGACCACTGTGTCTGAGGGCTCGGTTATTACTATCTTTTCCGGCGCTATCATTCCAACAAGTAGCGCTACAAGTATGGTGAACAACTCCGTTTCTACACAGTATTCCACATCTGCCCCTTCGCGCTTTAACTCGTCAATGTCCATCAGACGGACTTCATTGTCTTCTCAGACAGACTCCTTGTTTGACTGGCCAACTTCGGCGCTGACGAGTTCACATGCTTCGGAAGCTACTCTGGAGGTCCCGTCACTTTCTTTCCCGACCTCTTGGCTTTCGATCATTACCACGCCAATGACCCCTCTCAGTGTGTCTACCACGTCAACTCGAGGCTCATCTGATGGTTCGGCACTTGGTAACGTAACGGTGATCAAGATAACAATGACTTCTACCATCACTAGCAGTCTCGCACCAACAAGCCTGTCCTCGTCTGGCAATGTCACGGTGGCTCATACCACTAGTGGGTACAACTTTTCTAAAAGTGTGGGATCCAGCAAGAACACATTCAATTCTCAGTCGACCTCACTCGACAGCTTTCCTGGTATCAGTACCGTCATCATATCTGAGCAGCCTACCAACTTCCCTTTTCTAACCAACACAAGCTTGGTTTGGCAGTCAACAATGTCTTCAATGTCGCTCTCTGAATCTGACAAAACTATCGGCCCCAAAGGCAATGATGTTACATTCTCTATGACAACAGCTGGGTTCAACAGCACTACTCCTTATACCAACTCGACTACGATTATGGCCAGTGAAACATACCTTTCAAGTAATAGGGATGAGGCGCCGTCCGTAATTACTGCTGGGACCTCCGGGTCATGGAACACGACTAGCACTGCTCAGTGGTTCACCAACTCAACTATCCAAGCAGCAGTTACGGCTACCCGCACTGGCTCTTACTTAGTTTCTGGAACTCAAACTTTGAGCGACACAGCTGCCGTCACTCCTCGACCTCCCACTTCGCTAAACGTTACACTCACCACTATATCAGGCAGTATCTACACTAAAACGTTCACAGATGTGACAACTACTATCATTGCGCCGACTTTCTCGACGACATCTGAGAGTAATTCACTCCCAACAGTATTGACCAGCACGGCACCTTTTCCTCTTCCATCAAACACCACATTGACGGGAACCGGGGCTTCCCTTCCACCAAGTGGTCCAGGGCCTCGTTTCACCATTACCGAAAACCCGGGAGACTTGTCAACATCCAGAGTGACCATTACACCATCGATCAGGACAACCTACCGCACTGTAAACACCACAGTGGCTGGCACCACGACTGATACTTCGGCGTCTGCTTCGGACACAAATGAACCACTCTTCCCAGTCTCCAACTCAACTAATCTGGGCACTATCAGTCTCTCAACAATCGCTTCATGGAGGCCAGATCCCGAGCCATGGACGACCTGGCCAACATTGAGCCTCACGAATGAGCCAGGTTCCTCGACGTGGAGTGTAAACAGCGAGATTTCAGAGTCGACGTCATACACTCGAACTACAACCCGGTCTTTGACTTCTACTTTGGCGGAACCAAGTATGTCCCACTCTTCTGTTCACAACCTCAGCAGTGCAACCTCGTGGTCAACCTCTTATACTCTTACCACGACTTTGACCCTCACAACCACCTTGGAAGAGTCCAGCACTTCCCCGTCCACCATTGGCAATAGGAGTAATGCAACCTCAGATTCCATTTCATATACTCGTACAACAACCGTGTTCCGCACTACGACTTTGGGAGGGCCAGGCGCGTCCCCGTCTGCCCTCAACAGCTCAAGTGATGATGCTTCGCTGTCAACCTCATACACTCGTACTACGACATTGACTCTTACAACTACTTTGGCGGAACCCCCAACATCTCAAGTATCTGGGGCTGCAGTTACAAATTCATCTGTTTCCACATGGACTAACGTAACCTCCGGGGCCACTGACTTCACGAGCACAGAGACTATCTCATTGGCCACCGTTACATCGTCGCTCTCAGGAACACTGACGACTTTCTTGACAACTGGTAGCGCAAAGGGGGTATCGACCAGCCTTGAGAGTTCCGCCTTGGCACCAATCCCTGTGGGTACGTCAACTCTATCACAGGCTTCTGGAAGAACATCTTCGGGGATTGATACTTTGATTGATACTTTGATGGGCACACACTTCTTGACTGGCTCGGCGGGAACAGCTACTCCATGTGAATCTACATCTACTAGCTCATCGACCTGCACGGATTCAGTGTACGACGCCCCGACCCATACAGCGATTCCAGCTAGCACCGATTGCTTGACTGCAGCGAATGGACCAGCCTCATCATTGTCGTACGTGTCGGCATTAACAGCCACTGAAGATGTCTCATCGACCTGCAACACAACAAGCAGCATGGTGCATTGGTTAAACATGACTCTCACATTTGGTGTAAAAGGTTTGTGCTATTCTTGATAGGTAAAATCATCAAACTAATGAAAGTCAGATACAGAAACAAGCACCTGCCAGCCGCTTACAACGTTGCGGACAGTCACAAAAGCGCAGACTGAAGAATCGGGCTCGGCTGGGGATGATTATCCCACGCCAACAGACAGGGTCCCTGAGGATCCCAACTTTCCATGGGGCAATGACTCCCCAATTCATCGTCATCAGAACTCGTCTGAGCTTGGCCCTGGCGAAAGTGACAGCGATGGCGATGGAGGTCTGAGCAAGAGGATCAACTGGCGCCTGCGGTGGGAGAATGTCAGAGACAAACTGGAAGGTCTCTGGCATGGACAGGCTTTGAAGTCTGAAGACTAAGTCTCAGGAGGAAGAAGGCACGATTTAGATTGTGTTTTTAAAACATTCCCTGATTATGAAGCATGGTATACCGGGGGTTCATTCCTTTCTACGGACATGTTGGTTTTCCTTGTCTGGACTCCATTTCTATTCTAATTCAGCCCTGTTTGTTGGCTTCGATTTCGGTTTCGGTATTTCGGGCAACTTTAAGGCCCGGTCAGGGATCACAGTGGTCAGACCAGGCCAGGGCAGGGGGCCTTGGTTTATTGCGAGACTTGCTATGAGTTTTTTGAAAACACAGACGTTGCGGATGTGTGTACAAGACTTACATAGTTCATGCTATTAATTATGTCGAGATTATAATAAGTATCGTTTTCCTTTGACGAACTCGTCTGGTTTGGGCCTTTTGATCGCGTGCTTTGTAACAGATATGGATGGGAATGTGAGACATGTGGATCATTGGCATTCTTGGCTGATACTACGAATATGTACGCGTATTGCCAAGAGATAAGCACCTAAATAAAGAAGGCCGATAAATTGATTGTGATTAAAGCACGACAAGTCTGCTGATTCAGTTCATTGAAGTGCATTACTACCTAGGAGTTTAAGTTAATAAAGATGTAAATAATTGTGTACCTGCGATTGCCTCTTTCTGACCAACGGTGAACGGTAAGTGGGCAAGAGGCAGGAAAGTGCATGAAATAGCTGAGCCAATCACGTTAGCGCAAGAAAGAAAAGTGAAGTTAAAATCGTCGTCATCGGCGGGAGGGGTCGTTCCTTCCGGCCCCAGATTTCGTGCCTCTTACACTTGGACTTTACCCAAAGCGGATCCCTTGCCACCGAGACATCCGACGCCTCAAGAGTGAAGCACGTTACCATCAGCTGCATCTGCATCTGCATCCTTCATTCTTCCCTCTTTTAATCCTTTCTTTATTCTACATAAACAATACCAACATCGCCATCATCGTTATCATCACCAATCAATTAATCATCGCAATACACAAATCACATACACCGAAAACTCCGTCACACCATGCTTTTCAAGCCGCTCGCCCTTGCAGCGACCGCCGCTGCTGTGCTCATCGTCCCAGAGACTTCTGACAAGGACGACAGCATCTTCCGCACTCTTCCCATCGAAGTCGACACTTTCGAGATCCCCGCAACCGCTTATAGTCAAGTCGTCGACGTCCCTTGCCTCCAGTGCCGCGGCCATGATAGCCAACTCGAACTCAATTTCGGCATTCAAGACCGTCGCCTGGTATTAAACGGTTTCGAACTCTATCCACACGCCGACCCTTGGAATGGAGACCTGTCGGCTGCTGTTATCAAGGCCAACGGCAAGAGCGATATGCGTCGACTGGGATATGGTTTGGCTATTCGACCTGAAGGAGTCGATAAGGATCAACATCTCGAGGTTGTCAATGTCGAAGTCAGGATCATCGAAGTCGGCGACCGTTTCGTCGACGGTGTCCCTCCTGTCACAGTAAAGCTCATCAAGGCTCCTGTTGGCGAGATCATCATCGGAAGCATCGAGGTCAAGGGTGCTGGCGAGAAGGCACCAGAGGACTGTGATATGTGGTGCCGCGCCAAGGGTATGGTCCACGATACCTGGAAGGGTGTCAAGGGCAAGTTCAAGGGCTGCCACGGAATGAAGGGTAAGGGTAAGGGTAGAGGCCATGGTCACGGTCGCAAGCCCCATCACGGTCATGGTAAGGGTGAGAACAAGCCTACCGACAACTTCAAGCACGGTCCTCTCGTCAACAAGGCCCCCGAGCAGTCGTGGAGTGATGTTCTCGCACACGTTACCGCATATATTATCATCCCTGTCCTTATGGGTGTTGCTGCCGGTGTCGGAGTTGCATTGTAAGTTCATTCCCTGCTATTCTTCAATTTGTATACTAACATATTTAGCTTCACCATGTTCCTCTGTGCCATGGTTCTCCGCCTGATCCGCATGTTCAAGGGCGAATCCGCTGAGTCCGAGCCAGAGCTTGCCCCCGGTGCTGCTCACAAAGCCGCCATCGCCGAGATGCTTGTTGAAGACGAGAAGTCCGGTCTTATGGTTGACGAGGAGGCTCTTCCCCAGTACGAGCCACGCAACTAGAAGTCGATTTCTGAGACTCTGTACTTGCCCGCATTT
Source organism: Fusarium oxysporum f. sp. lycopersici 4287 (assembly GCF_000149955.1). NCBI lineage: Eukaryota > Fungi > Ascomycota > Sordariomycetes > Hypocreales > Nectriaceae > Fusarium > Fusarium oxysporum. The sequence continues at coordinate 2,090,957 of NC_030993.1, forward strand.
TAGCCGTGGTTGATAGAAAAGGGGAACGCACACTACCAACACAGCCTTGTACGACAGGCGGGTTATTGATACCAAAGACTGTATGTTTTTTAAAGGATTCGGACTCGGGATAGGCGTTATGGGTTTGGTGGATGGGATCATGTCTTATGAACTGGATGGCCACCTACGCATCAGACTTGGCGTGGCTTTCTTTGGTAACGATTTGAAATTGTTACTGTCCTTTCTTTAAAGATTCAGCGGTGTCTATTAGGTTATGGATGGTCTAGGCACTGTTGGCTAAACTTGAAATAAAACGAAAAATTACCTTACACTCATACACTCGTCTCGGATTTAGGTATTTGATGTATTCGGTATATGTGACCAAGATCGCCAATTATAAAATAGCAATGCTACCCAAAGTCTATATCCCCCACAGACTGTGGACCCTGAATGGGCACTATCCGCTCACACTCTAACTTAGCTTCCACTTTGGGGGAGCATCCGCAATCCGAAGTCATGAAGTGTGGATAGAAGGGTCATGTTGTATGCGGGGTTTCGACTCGCTACATTCTAGCCCGATCCCCGAGTTTAGCTATATAACTAACTACTTGTTCCCATCCAATCTGGAGTAAGTTTCTAAAAGTCTATAGCTGCTACACTACTTTCGATCCTGTTTCGTCTTACTACTCTCACTCTCACCGACAATACGCATAGTACGGTCCGCCACTTATAAACACAAGATGTCACAAACAGCTCGCCGATTCGCTCAGATCGTCAAACTGAAGCCTCAACACCTTGCTGAGTACAAGGAAGTCCACGCTAGAGTCTGGCCCGACGTCCTCAAGCAGATCCAAGAGTGCAATATTCGAGACTGTATGGCCTATCCTGAGGTGTATCTATAAGGCAACTGTAATAGAGACTGATCGCTTGTATAGACAGCATTTTCTACGATGATCAGAGCCACATTCTCTTCGCCTCGTTCAAATACATCGGCTCGGACTACAGCTGCGACATGGAGAAGATGGCAAAGAACCCCCGTGTGAGGGAATGGTGGAAGATGACAGACGCCTGGCAGGAGAGTCTTGTGCCTGGTGCAGTGAGCTCTGAGGCCGGCGAGCCTTCTTGGTGGAAGCCAGTTGAGGAGGTCTTTTATCAGCCTTAAAAGGTGAATAGAATGCAACATAAAATTCAGGAATGGTATAAAGAAAAGTCACAAACACTCCGGACTCATCAAGGGCTTATGATCTAAATCTCTTACGATTCATGGCATCAAGTATCAAGTCCTGAGGCCTCTATCTTTTGGCACAACGCCCTTGCTAATCTCGCTCGCGAGTGTTACATACTGTAAAAGGGGTAGTAGTAGAATAGAAGAATAAAATGAAAAGGGCGCCTCTGAAATGCCTATGCAAAATTCTTTCTTCTTTCCTTCTTTTCTTTCTCCGTCTTCTTCATCAGTCCCGTTACTTATTCCTCACTCGTTACCATCCACGGCCCGGCCCTGGCGAAGCTGAACTGAAGCAAATAACGAAACGAATGCACTAGACCGACGCCATCATTGCGAAATGCATATTTACCTATGTTCATGCGTTATATACAGTGTCTAATCTTGACTCCTGGATCATCTGGAGCTCGCTGCTGCGCTTCATCTTGGACCATGGACTGCTCTACGTCCAAGGGACGGGTGGATGGGAGCAGCCATTGGAGATAACACATGACGCTTCACGTTTCCTCCTATTATCTTTGATCCGATACTAATCTTGTACCTCAACAAGTCAACCGATTCCTTGTCGCCAATGCTGACATTGGCTGCCTCCTTTGCCAAAACACCTGCTTCTTTACGAGCCTTGGCAAAGAATTGTGCAAGGCTAGATTGAGCGTCTTCGGCACTGTCCACGTCCTCCTCCTGCAACACATAGAGGACGGCGATACGCGCAAAGTCGAGGACCTCGTTTGTGATCTTGAACTTGGTCATCGGGTCCTGTGTCTGCGATGGGTCTGCTGTCACTGAGGTCTGTGCAGCATTGCCAGCGTCGCTTGTTGAGGTTGGCGCGTTTTCGGGGCTTCCCTCGTCAACCACCAGCGTAGTTGGCGCGGCGGTTTCGGAGGATACGACGACAGCAGGGGCAGTGTCAGGTGCACGGGCAACGAGAGTCGGTGCAGCGGCCTCTCGCTTGAACTGGAGAGCCAGGCTGTCGAGCAAAGTCCTTTTGCGTGTAGCAGCGCCATCAAAAGTAACCAGGGAGTTCTGGGCAATGCAGGACAGCTCTGCAGCATTGATCTTCGCCATGATGGCAGTGCCAGATAGAGGGATAGAAAAGTTTTTCTGGCTGTTCTCGATAAGGCGTGGAATACTTTTGCCAAGCGTGACGTTGTTCAGGTCATTGCCCAAGTCTGTAGTCGTGCAACCATCGGAGCCACCAGCGCTGCAGTCGGAGCCTGTAAAGCCATTTGTGCAAATACATGAGCATGTACCCTGCGACATAATATTCGTTCCACCGTTCTGGCACTTTAATGATTCTTGGCATTGAGCAAGAGCAGACTTTGGCTTTTCATCATTGCCCAAGTTCTTAAAGACGAAAAATTCCAATGGGACAAGGACAGCGGCCAGAATTATGCCAACAAGTAAGAGTAGTAAGAGGACAAACGCCCACACAGGCAGACCGCAGCAGCGCCGACGTCGCTTGCCCTGGCCTTCATCCGAAGGCGTCATCTCGCGAAGGCCAGATCGTGAAGGAACATCACCCTGACGGGTGGGGGCTAGGGGCCAAGATGTCGTTCGAAACCAGGATCCACGGTTCTGTCGCTCTGGCTGTTGTGCGGGAGGGGGGAATGCTGCCAGCATATCCGATAGTCCTACGAGAGGTAAGTTCATCAAAACATCACATCCTAAAGCAGATCTTCTTACCTGAGTTTTCTTTGTCACCCCCTCGAGTCTGCCCCTTGTCGTCAAAGAAATCATTCAAGTTGTCGAATCGGCTTGCTGGTCTTTTGCCAGAATCAATCATGGTCGCGAGGCGAGTTGCACGTCGAATCAAATCAGGCAAGCTGGTGATACTGCCTCTCTCCTCGGCCCTTCTCACTGCCTCAATGTCCAGCTTTGGGGGTCGTCGAATAGCCGAAAGCCGACTATAAGGCTGAGGGGAAGGTGTTGGCGCAGGAACTGGTACTTCTGACAAGTTGGTGGCGCTGGCAGCAGCATATGCACCCAGAATAGCGTCGGGGCTAAGGCTGTCATGAGGGTTTTGCGAAGGTGCCGATGTCTTCGCCAGAGGAAGGGTGTTAGAAGAGCTTGTTGAAGCATCGATATAGCCGGTTCCCGAGTCGAAAGGCTGAACCGGCGATGGTGCAGGGCGGTGATTGGGCTCCATAATGAACGATTTGGTAGTAACAATTGAAGGCTTTCCTCTCTTGCCGATGCTTGCACTGCGGACCAGTTTGCTCTCATCATGAAACTCGTCATAGGCGGAATCCTGACTCTTGTTGTCCGTCTCATCGTAATACGAGGGACTGGCCGCCCGAGAACCTGCAGGCCAGCTTTCAGGCATAGCCGCGCTTGAGGCGTAAGAGCCGTGCGATCTCGAATTAAGACTCTCTTCGGGAATCGGCGAGACAAAAGACGCGTGCGAGTAGAAGGATGATGCGCCCCGGCGAGACGAAGGGGGAGGTCCTAGATTAGCGCTCGCTCTGGGGGGGCCCAGGTTGACACTTCTTCTATTAGAATCTGCAGCTGTCGATTGATTAGGCTCAGGGAAGTCAGGGAGTGATCCAAGACTAGAGGTTGTCATTCGGGAGGATGGAGAAGGCGGAACGGAAGAGTGATAGTCGTCAGACTCGGGTGTGAGAAACACTGGGGTCGGTTCTTGAAGTCGAGACTGATCCAGCAAAGAAGGAACTTGGCTGGGTCGGGGTGGTCGTTGAGGGGCCTGAGTTGGTCGTCCAGGTGGTGGTCGATATGGCTCGCGGTCGGGCGAATTCATAGCGGCCATCGGGGGGCCGGGTAGAGGCCATTGTGGAACTTGCTGTGGTCGAGATATGGCAACACCAGGATTTCCACTTCTATAATCCATGGCAGGCGCAGCCTTGGGTTTCGGAAGCCTTGATTGCGCGGAGGGGTGTCCTCCCATGGGTCGACGAGGAGGAGCCCTTAGTTCGCCAGGCGGACTGTCGTCCATGTTGTCTGGGTACAGAGGCTGCTGTTGCGGATATCCACCTTGCGCCATCTCGCGTGCTCTCCTTACAGATCCAGATCCGAGTGCTGAGTCCATCCCTCTTCCATCATACATCTGACTCATTTGGTTCCTTTATGCCGAGTCGAGTGTCGTCCAAACCAACAGCGTAACACGGTTAGGAATCCGGTAGGGAGCCCCTATACGCAGTTCAACTGTATGTAGGAAGCCGCGAAGTTGCAAAGAACCGAAGTGATGAAATGATGCGAGTATCCGATGACCTACAGCGCTTGAATCGTTCTTGTGGAGAATCACTGGCACAGCGTTCGTATATGGAAAAATCAGTCTGTGTCCGAGTTGTTTGGGGTGCTGCAACACAAAAAGTTGAACTCTCTTGGACTCGATCAGGTCGTACAGCCACAGGCTACGTCGAGTTTACGAGAAATGTGAGAAGCGAAGTAAAAATAGGCAAGATGAGAACTGGATAGAAGAGAACGTGAGAGAAAATAAGACGGATCGACCCAAAAATGAGAGACTGTTGCACGGTAATCCAGACCTCGCAGGCGCTGCAAGCAATGCAAATGAGAAATAGTCTGAAGAAAAGTGTTAGTATTACAAGGGGATATGGATGGAAGAAGATGCGAAAGATTGAAGTGAAACAACCAAGATGACATCCAGGCCATCTCAAGATTTGGTAACAACGAAAGGGAAAACATACCGAAGAAGCGAAAGAAGGTCACGACTTCATGAGATCATTTGGGCGCGACAAATCAAGTCAACGTCGCAGGGGCTCGCAATCAACGACTAAAAGGATGGAAGGGATCGGTTCCGAGGTAGAGCAGCACAGCAGATGGGGACGAAATTCGAGTCGGAATCGAGAACCAGTGGGCAAAGGCCAAAGTCGATGCCGACGTCGTGAGACGAGGCGGCGTGTCACCGAGGAGATGGCTCTGGACGAATCGCGTTTCAAAGTTGCGTCTCGATGGTTTGAGGATGCTCCAGGTAATGAGACGATAATGGTTGTGAGTGGTGAAAGGAGATCCCTATAGAAGGATAGAACCTAAGGCCAGATCGATGAGGCACCAATTGTTTGTTGAGGAAGGCGTGGTGAGGCGTCTGATTTCCCAGCTCTTGCTCTTGCTTCTTGCTTCTTGCTTCTTGCTTCTTGCTTCTTGCTTCTTGCTTTTTCTTGAACCTGATTATCTTTTTGTGGCCCCTTATTGAACTGTCAAAATTATCAAGCAAAAGAAGAATAAAAGAAAGATTGGTCTGATTATCTTCTAGACGGACCCGGAAAAAACAATAGTAAAAAAAAAAAGAAGAGTTGAAAAAAAATGTGCACAATAGAAGCACAGTTGGAGAAGAATCAAAAGTAGTAACGAATGAATGTAACGAGGCGCAGACTACGACAGCTTGGGTCGAAGCAGGCTTGTAGGTACCAGTACAGTACAATAGGCACAAAGAGTGCGGGTGAGGTTGGAGAGGAGGAAGAAAAGCGAGGCGAAGCGAGGGGAGAGGAGAGGAAATGGAACTGAAAGGATGGACGGAGTACGACCCCAGGTACATTAGTAGATTGGTGAGGCTTTCGGGGGTCCCATGGAGTTCAGCAAGCACCTCACTCACCTGCGAAACAGGGCTATTCCAGAATGGAATACCTAGACTAGACGGGAGCACGGGAGAGGCACAGAGACAACAAACACTCACTCACTCACTCGACTGACCCAGTTATTACGGGTGAGCAAGCCCCATCACGATAGCATCTTGCTGCAGGATCGTCGTTATTCCAACATGGGATCACCCTGCTCACTTTCACAAACGCCATTCAAGAACCATATTCACCCACACGGAGCGCAATATGAACAGAGACGATAGAGAATCAGAGATGAAGGGGCAGCGGTCATGACCTCTCAAAGGGGCGCATCTGGCCGTTGGCCGTTTTTCTCCATAAATGCGCGGGAGACAAGCCACTGCTCTCCCACTGGCTGCTCGTCCGTCTGAAGTATGAGTCCCACCAATCACGCTAGAGAATCGTCTGTCGAAAACCCCTCGAAGCCAAGCCCAGCCAAGCTACCTAGGGAGGGGTCCCTTGCAACAGCTTTTCAAGTTTAGTAGAAACACTAGCGTGCTCTGTTCCTGCAGCTCGGGCCCTAGTCACAGAGTGCAAGCCACGTTTTTGACTTTTGAGCTCTCTCACAGTCAGTTTGTGTCTTTGTCTTTCTCTCAACACCAAGACCAACACAAGACGAGATCCATCTTTTGTCAGATAATTTCCAGGGTTCATGCTCCTCTTCTGGGGCTCTCGGATGTCTTAGAATGTGCTCCATACTTCATCAGTCTTTATTTTCTTTTGTTCTGTTGAGAGCAATTTAATGTGACTCCATCAGTTCGGAGGTAATCTTATTTGTTTTCTCCGCCTTGACAGGCCAAGCTTTTTGAGCTCAGCCTTGCACCGAGAAGCTGAACAAACGTTCACGATAATTTGATTACTGTCAATTGACACAACCGAAGTAAACAGCCGAAGTCACGCTACAGATCAAGCTAACTCGCATGGGCTCGATTAGATGGACTACCCCGTTAGTGCACGGTAAGGCTTCTGCCTCGGACATTAGACGATCACATTGAGTAGCGTCCGTCGTTTGATGCTTAATGAGATTCAATCTGTTTGATGCACTAGCCACGGTCATGCGCGATTTCATATCAATTGAGTTCATGGCCTTTAATTTCTTCATATCACCAACAGCGCGTCCGCCAACTTGAGCCTGAATAACCTAACATTTTGCGGGTTTAGCCTGCGCTTTTGTACTCTGATACAGAATTCGCTCGGAACCGTCGGAGCATCTAACAGAGTGACTAGCATATGCGACGCTTCAACTTTTATCGTGTCCGCATCTTACGATAAACTCACAAGGGGCCCTGGAAGTCGACTTGTGTCGTGTACATTTGAGTCGAGGTGGTGTTTCACCCTTCAAGATCTGGCTTCGATCGATTCCTTGCCCGGGCGTAAAGGAAAGCCTTTACCGTTGTGTGACAGTTGCTTCGTTTGGTCGACAAGATGACATTTATTAAAAATAAGTAATTACTGTTTGTTTCGACTCGAAGCTTCACATGATCAAAAGCAAACAGCCATGAATGGCAGTACATAAAATTGATTAATGTTCGGGCGTCGGGTCCAGACAATCAGACCTGCAAGTTATCACTTTAGTTGTGTTCCATCGTCCTTCCTTGGCGTGTTTCATGTTTATCGGTGGAGGGGCCCTTGAACGTCATCAGTTGCCAGGGTGGGATGGATCTTTGTCAAGTGTCGATCAGTCATTGATTTTCGATAACCCGCGTATTCCACGTATCTCTAGGGTAAGCTAATCCAACCGCCACAAAGCAAAACCTATTTGTCAATATCTAACAGCGAGAACATGGCTTATTCAGTATACGGAATATACAGTTTCTTATTATATTATATCTAAAGACCTCTTTTGACTCAACTTTGGTTCTCTACAGTTGTGATATTCACTATTAGGATACCTCATTGCAAATCTAAAACCAAGGCACGTCCCATCAGTGATTTTAATCAACAAGGCGATTGGATTCACATAACTTAAAGCCAGATAAAGTGGCGGGTGTCACAGAAGAATATTTCGACACTGGGAACATTTGCATTCTAACGTCCAACAGTCGTGCATGCGTTGGCTAGTGGGTATCAGTTCCATTCAGAGATGGGGCGCACACTCGACTATACGAGCTTGGAACATCTATATATATAACTTACGTGTAGGTCGTGTAAGCTTACGAGTAAAGCCTTGAGGACTGTAACAGGGATGCGCCGGACAAGTCATACTGGGCTATTAACTTATTCACAAAGCACTATACCATGTCCAACCTTTCCCAACTCTTTGACAACTCACATGCCAACATAAACTTCAGTAGTTGCCTCTAATAAATTAACATATTTTACTGCATACAAGTCATTACATTCGGAAGACGCCAAATTTGGTATCACCCGCCTTGACCTCGTTTCTACCTCCCATAGCAGCCTGCAGACCCAGACCCAGGTATCGTCTTGTATGCTGAGGAGGGATAATGCCATCGTCCTACAAGAATGTTAGCCTCGATTCCTTCACAAAGAGCCACGAGGATGTGACTTACCCATAATCGAGCAGAGGAGAATGTGGCATCACTCTCCTTCTCAATACGCTCCTTTAGCCCACCGTCGACAGTCTTGCCGACAGTCTCCATCACAGCAGCCAATTGCTCGCTACCCATAACACCAACCTTGGCGTTGGGCCACATCCACAAGAATCGTGGGCTGTAGGCTCGTCCGCACATTCCGTAGTTTCCGGCGCCGTAGCTGCCACCAACGACGACGGTGAATTTGGGTACATCTGCACATGCAACAGCTGTGACTAGCTTGGCACCGTGCTTTGCGATACCGTCACGCTCAGACTGTGATCCTACCATGAATCCGGAAATGTTCTGTAGGAATACCAATGGGATGCCGCGCTGAGAGCAGAGCTCAATGAAGTGAGCGCCCTTGACAGCGGACGAGGCAAAGAGAATACCGTCATTGGCTACAATGCCAACCTTGTGGCCGTAGATCTCGGCGAAGCCAGTCACGAGAGTAGTACCAAAGTCGCGCTTGAACTCGGAGAACTCAGAGCCATCCACAACACGAGCAATGACCTCGCGAATAGGCAGAGGCTTTCGCAGGTTGGTGGTAGCAATGCCAAGAAGCTCCTCGGGATCGTGGAGAGGTTCTGAGAAGGTAGGCTTGGGGCCTTGAGTCTCTGGTGACTTCTTGGGCCAGTTGAGGTTGCTAATGCAGCCACGAGCCAATACGACAGCATGTGCGTCGTCCACAGCCAGGTAATCTGTAACACCAGACACAGAAGAGTGCATCTTGCCACCTCCCAAGTCCTCATGGCTGACAACCTCTCCTGTCGCAGCCTTGACAAGGGGAGGACCGGCGAGGAAAATGTGACCCTGCTCTTGGACGATAATGCTCTCGTCACTCATTGCTGGGACGTAGGCGCCACCTGCTGTGCAAGGACCCATGACCACAGCGATCTGGGGAATACCCTCCGAGCTCATGCGGGCTTGGTTATAGAAGATGCGACCAAAGTGGTTCTGATCGGGGAAAACGTCAGCTTGGTGGGGGAGGTTGGCACCGCCGCTGTCGACGAGGTAGATGCATCTGGCAGCTGTCAATTCACAAATCATGCTGTGTGAGATGTTTGGTTACATACGGTAATTTGTTTTCTCTTGCGACAGCTTGCGCTCGCAAGTGCTTCTTGACTGTAATGGGATAATATGTGCCGCCCTTGACCGTGCTGTCATTGGCGACGATCACGCATGTCACTCCCTCGACAACACCCACACCAGTGATGATACCGCCTGCAGGCACCTCAGCCTCTGGATAGAGCTCATGACCAGCCATTGGGGAGAGCTCCATAAATGTAGTTCCAGGGTCAATCAGAGCCGTAACTCGATCTCTGGGGAGCATCTTCTTGCGTGCGATGTGCTTCTGTCTGGCCTTCTCAGGTCCTCCCTGCTGAATCTTGCGGGCGAGCTCCTGCATGCGGCTCATGACCTCGCTCATCTGCTTCTCATTCTCCTTGAACTCGTCTGACGACGGATCAACGTTTGTCTGAATCCGTGAGATGGCATTGGCCTGGTGTGGAGGAGTGAGATTTGCGACAGCTCGTTTCTGTGAAGATATCTGTGTGCGCCGACTGAACTGACGACCGAGCAGTATCGCCTGGCGCGATGAACGTGATAGCGTCATATCTGATCTAAAGGCTCTTTTTGGTGATTCTGAGATACTCAATTCGCTTTGGAAGAAGTCTGCGACGAGAGTACGAGGCTCTTTCAAGGACGAAGGACGGAAAATAAGGAAGCTCTTCTTAATTCTCCTAAAGAATGAACAGTTGCTAAAGCCGAAGCGCGGGCTACGCCAAAGGCCGAGGCTTGTGACGTCGAAAACCTGGGGTAAGCGGGCCGGCCGCTAGAAGCCGCGACGAGCCGGGTCCATCAAAGACGGCTATCGAAGCCCGTGTTTTCCGGCCGCTTTTCACTCCCTCGGTCGTGTCATTTTCAAACCTATCTAAGAAAACAAGGGCAAAAAAAAAAAACAAGATAAGCAGAGAAATACTCTCAAGATCTTATTGCTCTATCCTTTACTTCATTCATCTCAGTCGTGTACACCTTCACAATGGCAACAAGCGTACGAACATTCAGATCTCTGGCACGTCGGTTCCGTCCAGCTGTCACTCTACCCGCCATTCAGTCTCGCTTGCACTCCTCTAAACACCCCAAAGGCTTCGAAGCTCCTTCAAATGAGGAGCTCGAGGAGTTGAGGGAGCGTGTGCAGGAATTCACACGTCGTGAGATCACAGAGGAGGTCGCCGCAAAGACAGACAAGACAAATGCCTTCCCAGCAGAGATGTGGCAAAAGCTTGGTGAAGCTGGCTTCCTAGGCATCACAGCTGACGAGGACGTCGGCGGTCTCGCTATGGGTTACCAGGCGCACATCATTGTCATGGAGGAGCTATCGCGAGCCTCTGGTTCTATCGGTCTCAGCTACGCAGCACATTCACAACTCTGCGTTAACCAGTTGCAACTCAATGGATCTCCAGAGCAGAAGAAAAAGTACCTACCTGGCCTCATTGCTGGCACAAGTGTTGGCGCGCTGGCCATGTCTGAGTCTGGTGCTGGCAGTGACGTCGTCAGCATGCGAACAACAGCAAAGGCCGTTGACGGTGGTTACGTGCTGAACGGATCCAAGATGTGGATCACTAACGGCCCTGACGCCGATGTTATTGTGGTTTACGCCAAGACAGAGCCCGAGAAGGCCTCTAAAGGTATCACGGCCTTCATCGTGGATACCAAGAGTGAGGGCTTCAGCTGTGCCCGCAAGCTCGACAAGATGGGCATGCGCGGCAGCAACACCGGCGAACTCATGTTTGACGGTGTCTTCGTACCAACAGAGAACATCCTTGGCAAGGTCAACGGAGGTGTGCGAGTCCTGATGGAAGGTCTCGATCTGGAGCGCTTGGTGTTGAGCGCTGGACCTCTGGGCATCATGCAGGCTTCACTAGATGTTGCCCTACCCTTCACACACCAGCGCAAGCAGTTCGGTCAGCCTATTGCTCACAACCAGTTGCTCCAGGGCAAGCTGGCCGATATGTACACGAAGCTCCAGGCTTCTCGTGCCTATACCTACACAACCGCCAAGGCGGTCGACGATAACGGTTTGATCCGCACACAGGACTGCGCGGGAGCTATCTTGTATGCAGCTGAGCGGGCGACTGAGTGCACACTTGACTGTATTCAGCTTCTTGGTGGAATGGGTTATGTTGAGGAAATGCCCGCATCACGATTGCTTCGAGAGTAAGTTTAACACCCCTTGTTGTCTCTCCGGTGTCAATTTTGAAGAGATTGAGAGCCTTGGGCACATAATTGTATTCTGAACTGTTGACTAACCACATGTTCAGTGCCAAATTATATGAGATTGGAGCCGGTACTTCCGAGATTCGAAGAATGGTTATCGGCAGGGCTTTCAACAAGGAGTATGCGCAGGCTTGAAGAGGAAGTACAACAATACAACATTATGCGTGGGTTCACCTATGAAAACACGCACCAGGATCAATGCATGAGCCATGGAATAGTTTTTTTTTTTAAAAAAAAAAAAAAAAAAAGGCCCCGAGCTAGCAGATTAGCTCCACAGGTGTAACTATCGTTGACTCTCGCAGGGCCAGTTGTTAGACGAGAGCGATCCGATCTTGATCAAGCATGCTATGATGCAAGAATTGCGTATCATGAGATTGGCCGGAATGGATTGAATAACCAATAGAACAAAGGAATTAAGAAACAAGAAGATAAAAAATTCAAAAATTCAGGAAATTATCAAGTCTGACGAAAGTTTGTGAATCTCACGATGTACCAAGCGACAACCCCCACGCAACGTAGGAGTAGTCAATGGAGGCTCAATTAAATCCCCGACCTTGAACAGGCATGTCTTCGTTGCCATTGGATAACTCAGAATCTCTCGCTTGCTGACAGAGTTCATAGCAAATTACGGAAGCATTGATCAGGAATCCAACGGTCGAGCACTGAATTATAAAGATCGTGATATTTTGTCTGATGGTATTGAGTTGTCGGCTACCCCCACCAAAATGACATTTCCTATCAGGCTCTTGTCACATCTTGCAGCAATGACAAGTTTCCATTTGTTTCCAATGTTCCAATAATACCGCTCGGCGAAGTAGTCGGGTTCAAACCAAAACTCGAATAAAAAGCCCTGGTTGATTTTGCTTTTGATAACCTGGCCTGGTTGATTTGCCGAGGGCCTCGTGACACGATGATCCGATCCAAACAGGTCGGTCAATTTCTATTGTTTTCTTCTTACTAGTTCCCTCTTCTCTCTCCTGAGTGAGACATGAGACATTCCGATCGATCAAACTGTGACTACTGTCTATTATGTTTGTACTTCTGACTTTGGCATGCCGAACAGTGAAGCGGTGCCAACACACCTCACCTGCACACACCGAGTCTAATAGACCCGCCACCGAACATGTTGAAGTGGTGGCCCTGACCATTCTTGGCTTCATGCCGTGTGCATCTTTCTTTGCTTTTCTTCTTCTCAAGTCACTCTACCACCGGGATCATAGGCTATTGCAGCTTGCATGTTGAGGCTCTGAAACACCCAGTCGGACACGAGTGATGATTTACTTGTCTAGAACGTTTAGAAGGTCGGTTTTGATGCCGTAGAGCGGAGCTATGCGGCCACGGGCAGGGATTGTAGAGATAATTGGAAGAGAGGAAACATTGGCTTTGGGGAGTTCTTCCATGGGTATCGATACCCCATGCTCTCATCTGGAGAGCTCCTTGGTTAGGCGAGTGTTAACATTGTGGGGATGTCTCTGACCTCCACCTCTGGATCCAAAAATGGAAACCCGGGACTGTTCAAGTGTCAGGGGTTAGTGCACTACCGCGATCGGGCTTCTATAATTTTGGGTCCTCAAGATTGAATAACTGCTGCCTGCGAGTTTCTGGGCTACCATTCATGTTAGTCTCCATCTCGCTTAAGCCATCGAACATGTTGGAAGACTTTGATGGTATGATTCCAGTATGTTCTCAGTATAGTCCAGAGGCTACTTAGGAGAGATGAAGTTAGGTCAGGCTCTTGGGTCATTCTCTTTAAATTGATGCCTGGGGCGGGGTTCCCATCCAGTCAGTCCACGCGATATCTGAGCGTACCTAGACTGTAATAATGTCTTGGTAATGATGGGTAAATGAGGGGAAAGGGGAGGAAGACGAGATGGATGGGAATTCTAGACCGTCAATCGTAATGTGCGTTGCCAAATTGGAACGATTGGAAGGGATCCGCGCACATGATCCCCGTTGATGCATCGTGGATTCGAGATAGAATTGTGGATTTATCCATCAAATGTCGTTGAGATGAGATGAGAGCCGGCTGAACCGGGGGTGGGGGCCAGGTTTTTAGTGGACTTTGGAGGCTTTTTTGGTGGGGAGCTCTCCCGTTACTCGGGCCCAGGCCAGGCGGGATGAACGACGAGCGCTACACGAGACCTCAAAATTTTGGGAAACGTGAGGCTCAGCACAATATCAGCAAATACTGGTAGTCCAGTTCCATTTACGAGTTCTTGGTGGTGTAGGTAATATAACAAATAAATAAACAATTGCTTCCCACCTCCATTCCTTCATCATCAATTATCTCCCTCCACGTCAGCTCCTCCTCCTCATCCATCCATCCATCCAATTGTCACCATTGTTCTCCAATTTGGATTACAGTTGACTTTGGCGGCATCATTGGCGTACACATCTTTTCCCGCTTTTGTTCCTGGGCGCTAATCAGCAGTGCTTATCCCTGCACCATCGACGTCAAGCTTAGGGAGCTCCAGCTTCAAGCTCTTGCCACCTGAGCTCATAAGTCTTGGGTTTTGGGCTGCCACTGTTTGCTTTATAAAACAATATCGTCTCTCTTTAGAGAGTCTTCCTTTTTTTTCTCCCTCCTCCACGCATCTTCTCGTGATACCCGCACTTTGAGTTGCTCTTCGACTATGTCTTTTGCACCTGCTCTTCGCCTTTGTACGCGCCGCGTTGTCGCTCCAGCTCTGATCCGCCCTTCTATCACGTTTGCTGGTGCACGAAAGCTTCACAGTGGCCCTCCTCGTCAGGACAAGCCCGGAAAATACGCTCAGACTGATCCTCAGATCGAGGTCGAGTACCCAGAAGACCATGAGCTCCCTAGCAGTGAGCCTGTCGCTGGCACTGGTGGCCAGTACGTGAAGCCTACACTTCCTACATTTTCGCTTGATGGTCATGTCGGTATCGTCACTGGCGGTGCTCGTGGTTTGGGTCTTGTCATGGGCCAGGGAATGGTCTTTTCTGGCTCTCACCTTGCTCTTGTTGACATGAACAGTAAGTGCATATCTTATGATCAGCGAACAAAGAATTCATACTGACCATGTTGCAGAGGAAGAAGCCGAAAAGCAGACCAGTCTTCTCATTGAAGCTTTCAAGAAGGAGAACCCTCGAGCTCGACGGTGAGTCCATCATTTCACAAGCTCCAACTGTGCAAGACTAAACATATTCCCTAGAACCCCCAAGGTCACAGCCCACTATGCCGATGTTTCTGACCCTGAGTCTGTCGAGGCTTGTATCGCTGAGGTCGTCAAGGAGCATGGAAAAATCGACAACCTGGTCACTTCAGCTGGCTTCACTGAGAACTTCGAAGCCGTTAACTACCCCATCGACCGTCTCCGCAAGCTTTGGGCTGTCAACGTTGACGGCACTTACCTCTTTGCGACCTCAGTTGCCCGCCACCTGATGGAGCGAAAGGCCCCAGGAAGCATTGTCATGATCGGTAGCATGTCCGGTGCCATTGTCAACGTCCCTCAGCCCCAGGCTCCTTACAACGCTGCCAAGGCTGGTGTTCGACACCTTGCCGCATCTCTCGCCGTCGAATGGGCTCATGCCAACATTCGAGTTAACTGCATCTCTCCTGGCTACATGCTTACTGCTCTGTAAGTGCACTCAAAGCTGCTTCCAGTAAAGCTGTAACTAACGTGGTCACCACAGCACCCAGAAGATTCTTGACGACAATCCTGATCTGAAAGCGAAGTGGACTTCTCTCATTCCTCAAGGTAAGATGGGTCAACCTCAAGATCTTATGGGTCCCGTTGCTTTTCTGCTGTCTGATGTAAGTTTACTCCCTGGCATTTCGAAATTCTGAACTCATCGGTGATCCTTGACAGGCCTCCTCCTATGTCACTGGTGCTGATATCCGAGTTGACGGCGGTTACACCGTAACCTAAGTTTCAATGAAACAAAGGCGAAAAGGAGTTTGGCTAAAATTGCACCCTAATTGGTTTTTTTTCATACGGTTGGGCTGGCGTGCCCGATGGCGATTGGAATTCGATAATGTATCTAATGAGACGAGGAAACTTGCACATCGATCGATGCCTTGAAGAAAATGAGCACCTATGCTTTCTATAACTTTTGACATTGACATTGACCTGTAACTTGATTTATTGTCAAATTGAAACACAAATGTTTAATGTGGTCAGAAATGGGTTGACACTTATCAATAGTAATGTTATTACATGAAGTGTTGCATATGGACACATGTCTTAAGGATCCCACTATACCGATGTGAACGAATGGTTCAAGGGGTTTTTGGATTCTTTGAAATGTTCTGTTCAGGCAATTCTTTCGTGTTTCCTTGTCCGGAGTGTACATTTGATAGTGAAATACGATTGGGCATGGTTGTGAACATTTGCGTACTCCGTAATTCTTCTTTTGCTTATCAACGCATTCTTGCTTTGAACATGCATTTCTTGGCAGCACTAAAAGGCCAGTTGAAAATTTTCATTCATCGTAGCTCAGCCCCTGTCGCAGTTCATGATATCCTTAGATAAGGTATCGTACTGTACCGTACCGTCAAAGAAATGCGGGTATGTGACACTTCCCGAGATCGGATAGCTGCAGATTAAAACCCATGACATTCCCGAGTGCAACCCGCCACACCCAGCAAATGCCTGACGGCACTGCCGACCGAAACAGGATCGGGCTGCAGAGAAACCCCAACACGTTCGTTGAAACCGATGCCATGGTACAGCCAAACAGCTGCCGTTGTAGGTTAGATCAGCTACAGCACACAATCACGTTTGGATGCAACTATAGATGCAGCCACCACGATTGTCGGGTATCAGTCAGATGTGAGGGTGAAAACTCTGAGATTGTGTGATTGTACGTGGCCGCGGCCTAAAATCTGGCACAAGATGGTGGTTGCAGGATGGAGATGTTGTGGTAGGGTATGGTAAGCTTTAACCATGAATCTGGATCAAGTCTTATCCACGGCCCATTATGATAGATGATGAACAAGGTGATACAAGAACAGTATTTGAATCAATGCTCATAAATGCCACCATAAGCATTCCATTGTCGTCGTTGGTCCAAGGTATGTACCTATGCTGTCTTGAATGTGAATATTCAACATCAACTTCATTATCACTCCATACCTGACCTCCGACATCCGATAGTCGAGCGATGACCCTCCGAATGGTACAGATGGCGCAATCACCCTGAAAATCAGTGTCGGCCCGCGGTGACCAAATAGGAAGCTTTGTATTGCATTTTTTGATCATCTGCAACCCCTCCATCTCTGACAGAAGCTCCAGTCCAGGATCTCTAACAAGGATCCCCACAACCAAGAAGCTTGGGTGTGGCTCACAGCGTGGGGAGGCCTGTCGACTCGAGGCACCCGAAGGTACCTTGCACTGGACTCTTGACCACGTGGGTGCGTGACCTGGGTGAGATAGACGATGAATGAAGGTCTCGCCACAAGCAAACTCGATGGTATGTCGATAGCAGGTCAACCACGCACTCATACAGGGTATGCATGTTTGTTTCCCCGGACAAAGGCCCAAACGCGACGTGGTCATGGGCATGTCCATGGCATACAAGAGCTCTTTCAAGCTTAAGCTCTCCACAGTTAGCCGAGTCTCCAAAGTCTCCAACTCTAAAGCCGACGTTGAGCACCTCTCATCATTGCCGGTTTCAACCAAGGCACAACTCTCCATACCGGTACGCGTGACGAATCCCGCAATTCCTCTCGGCCGACAAATGCTTGAACTCTCGAGAAAGTTTACCTTTAGTCCAAGCCTAGAGACGGGATGGCTGGCTGTGAACCCCTCCTTTCATCATCTCAGCGTCAGGTGCCTCCAGGAACAAGGCGACCTCCGCCCAAAGAGTTTTGAATTGGTCTCGTGAAACATTACAACACAGCTTGGAACTTACTTGGAAGCGGGGAAGAGCCTCAGAGAAGCGAAAGTCTGATAAACGGACGCATCGAGTCTGTGCTGTCCCATGTGGCTGATGTGGTCAGTCACACGACCATGACGATGCTGGGTACCTTATTGATCGACCCCGCCGAGAAACAGATCAGAAGACTCTAAGAAAATTGCGCCTCCTGTAAGAGGAAAAGACAAAAGGGAGATAAAAAGAAAAGAAAATCGCAATGAAAGGATTGAGCCGTAGTGGAGGGGAATCCTGGTAGAATCTCCTACAGCCAATCCACTCAGCCAACCAGGTTGATCATCTCGCCCGGATAGAGATAGTCTAGTTTATGTCAGACAATGTGACGGTTTCAGCTTCTGAGAGGTCAGGAGATGAGTTGCAGATAAGTTAGGCTCTGAGTCGTTATCTGAGTCGTTAATAACTGTTCTAGAACTCGGTGTGAAAGTCATGTTTCGGTTGGGTCGAAGATCGTGCCCCTTTTGGGCGGTATTGAGTCAGGAACTATGAGGGAGAGGGCTCGCAGAGCCGCAAATCGTGTACATGATCGCCTCTGTTGGTTATGAGGCCAAAGCCTCGACTGTGGTACTGCACCTAGATGAAGGCTGAGAGCCCGGGAACTTGAACTGTCTAAATTCAAGCTGAAAGAAAGCCGTTATAGATCAGGGTAATCAGTTATGACTAACTTTCCATCTGTAAAAGCCTATTGACATGGAGGCGGTGAATTCATTCACCGTCATATATCATCCAGGCTCGGAAGGCGGCCAACACGAAACATCTGGGTCCTGATTCATAATGACAGCTCGCCCTGCATGAAGCCGGACAGTATTGACTTGGAAGTTGATGATTGGTGATATCTCATTTCAGTATTGGACCCGTGACCTTGATGTTGAGATACATATCCTTGTCGATGCTGTAGGTAGCCCCTGTCCCCTTATGCACCCTACATAGAGTACTCAGCCACAGTTACGAGATGGGAGTGAGGAGAGTAAGGTAAGGTATTTGTACCATAACAACTCTAGGGGAGACAAAGAAAACTTGAGACCTTTATCCTAAGTGATAAAAATAACTAATTAAATACCTCTCTAAGCTTAAACTAAGCTTGTATAAATCTTTTTATCACTTAGAGTAGAGGCCCTAAGGTTTTTTGCTCCCTGAGGCAACTGTACACAGCTTGTCAGCCCTGCTGCCCATCCATCAACAGATATTCAGTGAGATAGATGTAAGACAAGACTACAGGTGCAGTGCCTAGATCTTTGAATCATCAAAGGATAGAACTTAAAATTCACAGTAGAATTGATAAAGGCGACTACTAATCTGGATTTAAAATTGGGTCAAAGTTCCAATCATCGTATGTAGAATGGATCTCATTAGTCGAGGTCAGCCCCAAGTCCATGCCCATGTGAGAATAGAAACCCGTGAGGTTCAGCCCAAGGGCACGTCACAGGGTGCCCGCGTGTCTGGTAGTTCAGGTTCCAGTGTAACCTCCCCTGCTAGCGCATATTCTCCATCCACTGCCCTTGTCTGTCTGTGGGTTCAAGAAGTTCATCAAGACTGAGGAATATTGTTGGGCTCTTTTGCTGCGAGATGCCAAGCAGATCTACTCGAGTATTACATCAATTAGATCCTGGTTCTTCAAATCTCTTGCATCATGTCATTGTGATATAGCCATAAGCTTCTCTGAATCATTCCTCTCCTTTGACATCCACATCCATAGCACCCAAGGTACTGAACCCCAGGGCTCGTAGACCAGGGACAGCCACTAGAAGCCCCGCCAAGCTCTGCTCCACGGGTGCCTTCCTGAAGGTCATGAGGAGCTAAGCTAGGGAAGGAACAGCCCCATCGTCAACCCAGATCACCAACGGAAAGAGCTCGAGTTCCAGTCCAGGCCATCTTAAAGCCCAGGGTCGAGGTTTCCTTTTTTCCATTTCCCCATCCTGTTTTTACTTTTATTCTCCAACCTCTTAATTCGACGTCTCCTTAGCATTGTATTCCACTCCACTCCTTGTACAATTCCTTACATCTCTTCTCCCAGCACCTGCACTGTCTTCCTCCCTGACAGTCGTGGCTTGCGTGCTTGCTTTTGGCTTCTCACTTACAGCTCCAGCACCCGATAGCACCTCAAGTCCACTATTGTCTGTGGAGGGTCCACCTCCACTGAGCTACCTTACCTACTACTCAAGCACGATAGACTACGACGCAGTACGTACCGGCTTCGACAGCTCCTCAGATGAGGTGACAAGCATCCCTCACCTCACCTCCACCAAAGAGATAAACGTGCTGGGTGATAAGTCGCTAGAGCCCGGCCCCCTGGCGCCCTGGCTCTGTCGACGCAGAGGCTCTGTTTCATTCCGCTGTCAGGGTACTCACTCATCAAAATTGGATCATTGTGGCCTGGACCGGTCAGCGAAGTAGCGGCCTCTCCGGAAGGTACCTGACCTTGTTCGTCTGTCTCTCCACCGTCTTTCGCCGCCATCTTGGCCGACCAAGCGGACGGGACTCCTTTTCAACCGCTCTCCCTCCCGTCGTCACAAGCAAACTATAGGAACCACTGCCTTGCACAAGCTTTTGGTGACACACCGATCTTGTTATCTATTCTTGCAACTCCGTGTCTTTTTGAAAAGTGCTGAGCCGGCACGGCATCAGCTCCGAAGCTTATCGGCACCGGGTTATGAAGACGTGGGAGTCTTCCGACCACTTGACTTGTACAAAGAGGTACTCTTTCACCTTGAACCAGCATCAGCTGCCGCCTCCGACTTCGCCGCCACTATTGAAGTTTTCATGTATACCGACCCAACGGAATTCAGTAGTCCGAAACGTACCCATGAAATCCAGCTCAAAGTGCTCGATATCTTCAGCCATTGTCATCAGTCCCTCCGCCGGCTCTCCACCGTCTTTTTCTCCGGTTCACTAGCAGGTACAGACTTTTTTACCTCTGGACCCTGAATTTTCTATATCTTCAACTGTCCATTCTTCTTTTCGTGCCCCTAACCCCGTGACGCGCAGACTTTATTCGTTCCTAAAAGAGGCTTCAACCTGCAGATGTAACGAAACAGCCCCGAACACACTGTTACACTTACACGGCACCTGAACGGCCCTCGATTTAGTTCACAACTAAAGCTAAAGCTCAAGCTCACGCTGAGCTAAGCTTTCTACTGCATCACGGAGTTTCACTCACCAAAGTTGTCTCGCTTCACCAGCACAAGGTCCACAGTTTGTTACTTTCGCCGCTTTTTTGCACACGAGAAGCCAATTTTTGCGCCACGAGCTTACGAGTCACAAGCCATCTCGAGGTTTGAGGTTCTCTTTGCAACGTTGTTTCTTTCGGAGGGAGATCAACAATCATTGATCCACGCGAGAAGAACAAAATAAGAGCAGAGACAAAAAGTCTTGTATAACCTGCAGCGTCTGTGTGCCCTTAACAACCGTCAGCTGCTGCACCTCCCAGCCCAGCTTTGGTGTTGTCCGATCGCAGGACCGTTGGAACAACAACTTCAGCGATCCAGATGCCATTTACCAGCGAATAATCCTTTGCCTTGCTTTCAAAACTTCTAACGACTGTGTCAATGGTTTACGGCACCTAAATTGGAAATTGGCCATCGCTGTTTATTGAGTGACACTGTGTGTGCCTGCAATCATTTAACCTCTGTCGATTCCACCACAGGCCCGTTAACCCTCACTTATTATTCAATTTAGCGACCATGCTTCACATTGCTAGTCGTCGATAAGCACTTTTACGTCGAAGAATCACTGGGTGGCATTAGCAGCCGCGCGTTTATCACACCAAGCGCATATCCTATCGTTGCGGAGGCTGCTGAAGACTTCAAAATCCTCAAATATGGATTCGAATATGCCTATGATACTGCCAAAGGGCATAGTCATCAATTCCAAAAACATATATAAAGAGGTTGCTGATTTTCCTTTGGTTCCCCCTGACAAGGTTTGGGAGTACTGGCATGGTAAATTTCTAATCTTCCCTTTGCCATTGAATACTACTAATGCTTTCCTAGTGTATACAACCACATATAAGAAGCTCAAGGATCCGACTGCTTGCCGACTTGAAAACTTTTGGTGGCATGTTTGGGGAAGTGATCGCAGGTTTCTCAAGGGTAGTGCCCTGGCAAAACTTTACGAGGAGATCTCGGTTGGACCAACCTTTGTCCCCCTCAAGGGACCGCCAAATCGATGGGAAGGACCCGATGTATGTGCCATTGAGGCTGATCTTCTCACAATGACATCCATCGACAACTAACACAACCTACCTAGATACCACCCCTGATCAGACAGATTCTAGAAGCCGCTGAATCTCAGGCGACCCCACCACTGACACAAACCCAAGGGTCCCGCCCTTCAAGATCCACCGACTCAGCGTTAAGAACATTATCTTCAAGTGCCTCAAAGCCGCCACCCGCCCACCCAATCTTGAAAAAAGCCCGAGGGCCATCATCATCGGGGCCTCGGCCAACGGCTCGTTTTGTATCACCCCATGAATCCGCTGATGAGGACGAGATCCCCTCTTCAGGGAGCACAGCTGCGACAGTGTCTGAGGCGCCCGTGTATGTAACGGATCCGCCGAAGAAGAAAATGGCCATTACACCCCCTCAGAAGCTAACCCCCTCGTCTCCCGTCACGAGTAAAAAAACCACTCAGCTAAGCAAATCATCATCAAGCGCGGGACCGGTTATTCGAGAAGCCGGGGCTGGAAAATCGAGCGGACCAAGGAATGGCACGCTGCGGCCCGTACTTAACATTGCTCGCACAAATGTGGAATACGACCAACCAGCCTCTAAGGACATGAATGGAATGACCAGGGAAGGTCACCCATATCCGATGAGCGAGAAGGCACGAGGAAAGCAACCAGCAGTTCCTGTTCGGCCAGTTACATACAGAAACGAAGTCGTCAAGGACGTGATAGAAGAAGAAACTTGGCCATCACCCCCTAAAGATCGACCTCGAAGCATTCATCGAGAGAAAGGTGTGCTCCCCCAAGCTCGCTCTCTCATAAACCTTGCGAACCACGGACCACGAAGAGGGTCTGGAGCTTCTTCAAGGTCGACTATCGGAGTGGGATCGCTTGAGAGTGGAAGGAGTCTGGAAACCCCCCCTATGGCACGATCCCATTCCCATGGCGGATATGATCAGCCAAAACCGCACAACAACATTCGAGCACCTGGACTCTTTACGGAAGCCACCTCGTCGACATCCAACGTTGCGGTGACTGGCACGATTCTCGATCAATCTGGGTTTGGATCCACGTCGGACTTGAGTACTATCGATCATTCACGGCTTGAACATCACACCATCCCCGTTGTACCACCACAACCCTCTATCCTCGATGCTCGTTTCACCCCAACTCCTCCTACTACAACAGCTAGTGTACCTCTAGGACGCACAAAAAGCCAGCTAACACTACTACTTGAACGAGAAAAGGCACGAAGCGGTGATAGGTCGCGATCCAGAAACTAAAATATTCTTTGTACCCCTAAAAACCATTATGTCACCGTTATTCTGTGTCGTGGTAAGGTCTCACCACGGCTATGTACACCATTTATAAACAAGGGCCTAGCTCACATATTAAGCAAAATGCTTCTTTCTCCGTATGACTCCAGGTGCATGGTCACGGAGGGTCGGGTGGGTGCATCAAAACATTTGCGGCCCGCATGGTCATTTGATATATTTCCCAATTTCTTGCTATAT
This sequence comes from Fusarium oxysporum f. sp. lycopersici 4287, assembly GCF_000149955.1. NCBI lineage: Eukaryota > Fungi > Ascomycota > Sordariomycetes > Hypocreales > Nectriaceae > Fusarium > Fusarium oxysporum. Next base: position 2,114,110 of record NC_030993.1, read on the forward strand.
GATAAAGGACTACTGGCTCAGAAGTGAAAGTTTGAAAGCCGCGCGTATGGTTCTTCACACCATAATCGAATCAGGGGGCGGGGCGTTGACGGCAAAGCTGAAGACGGGCTAAAAGGTCTATCTCACGAAGGAAATGAACGGGAATTCAGTTGATACCAGTTAGATAACTAAAAGCAAGGCATTGCAGATGCTGCTTAGAACTTGATATAAGCGGCGTTCTGAGTGTATGTCATTACCCTGGAGCTGCCAGATTTTTTATTTTGCATACTTAATCGAGGGAAAGAAAGCATTATATAAAACACTACAGTGGGAATTGTCTTAAGACATTAATATCTGTCCTTCTAATAATCAGAAACCATCCTCTTTCATTATCCATCTTTAAGTAAAAGCCTAATTATTCTTCACAACATATCCTACGCTTTTGCTACATACCAGACATATTACATGAAATACGCCAAGTTCCGGTGCGGCGTTCGCGATTGATAAAGTAAGTTCTAAGGTAGGCAAATATATTTTGGGAATTGCGTGACCTTGTGCGTGAAGGAAATATTCCAACTCTTAACGCTGATGTTGATAATACTGGTATCTAATACTACAGCCATCAAACTGGAGGACTTAGGAAAAAATAGCTAATAGATATTACTCTTAATCTTTTTGTAATCCGGGGTTTGCACCGTATGTTTTGTCCAACCGACTTGACCAGTCCCTCAGGGTAAGCCGTCCAATCCGTTACTTATACCAAAAATCGATGACGCGTTATAAAGAGGGACGGAATGAGAATTCCCTTTGTGAAGAAAGCGATGCTTGAGCGAGTGTGTTGAGTTTCTCAAAAGAGGAGGAATAAGTTTGATGTGTAATATAGTAAAGCATGATTCATGGTACGAAGAAAAGGGCAAGCCGAGAAAGCCAGCAAGAGACGTCACTAATCATCAAGCTTGAACATCCTGCGCAGTGTCCCAAACTTCTTCTTCTTGGGCGTGCCGACCTCTGAGCCGTCGATTGAGGCTGAGACACTGTGGTTGGCAGCACCAATTTGGCTGTGGGAAGTACTGCGACGCTTGAGGAAGCCCGTCTTTGTTGTTGGGGAGGACGGAGAAGGACCCAGACCGCCAGCGGTGGAGGGGCGCTTCTCTTCGTCAACGACGTATGTATTTTGAGAGCCGTCGTCGAACTGATCCTCCTCTTCGTGAGTGTTCTGATGGTCCTGGAGAGGCCAGTTTGCTCCGCGTTTGTGTAGACGTGAGCTATGTGCCTGGCTCTCACTATTACTTCGAATAAAAGCGAGTCGTTCAGGGCCTCGTTCCAGGTGCGTGTCCCGACGCGATGCGCTTTCACTGGTGCTTCGAGAGATCTTGTCAGCAGGATCCTTCTTGCGACGCAAAATGGACGACATGAAGCTGCCACGTCGTTTATGACCTGGTCGTCCACCTGCTATCTCGACGCTGTTAGCCTGCGGCGCAATCGCGTCTCGTCCCGAACCGCTTCGATTCAATGTTGCCCGAGGAACTGTGATAGCCGTCCCATTGGAAGCAAGATTCTCTCGAGGTTGCTCTTCCTCGTCATCGCTGTCAGGAAGGTCAGGAGAGTCTTGGACACCTGCGCGAGCAGGCGGGACCCCCATAGCGGCGGCGGCAGCATTGTTTGAAGCAGAACTGCGCATTGTTTTAGGTACACGCTTCTGCCTGGGGAGTGGTGAAGGGGTATCCTCGTCACTTGAGTCGACAAAACGACTTCTGAAGGCTGGGCGGCCCTCATCCTCATCACTGGAATCATCGAAGCGGCTACCGCTCTTGGATTTCTTCCCCTTGGAGGAGCGGCCAAATCCAGAAACCCGCATGCGAGAGGAACCTGCATCACTGGACTCAGTACGTAGTGACTGACGCATACGGCCGCCTATCATAACTGGAGGAGGAGAGCTAGTATTGGAATTGCGGCGAAAGGCTGATCCGGTAGGTGACAGAGACCGAAGGCTGAATCGGCTGCTGCCCCTCGCGCTTTCTGTTGGAGGTGCTGCTGCCGCCGGTTCCCGTGTACTTCCTCTCATTGTCTTACGGAAGCCGAAGCCTTCTCCGCCGCCAGCCTTTGCACGTCGGAAGCTGCTTTCGCTTGAGTCAGATCCTCGGCGTGTAAGGGTTGGCTTCGCAGTAGATCGCATGGCAGGGCCCCTGTCTTCAGAATGCGCTCGACGCTGCGACTTGACCGCTTCCGACGTGGTCACTGGTTGATAAGAAGTTGGCCGACCACCATTTCTCTGAATAGGAGCAGTATTGTGCCCATTAGTCGCCGAACCATTGGTCCTAAGCGACTTGCGCATCGCAACACCAGTAGTAGTCTCAGGCTCTTGACGAAGGGACTTGCGTAAATGCCCATCATGTAAGTTCTGAGGGCTTGAAGGAGCAGCGCCGGATCTCATAGATTTGCGCATGCCTCCGGTTTGAACTGGCTCGGGATGACTGACTGTTGTAGCCTCACTAGCCCGCATAGATTTTCGCAGTTTGGCACCTCCAGTCTGCTTTGCTTTCTCTGTAACATCATCACGAGGCCAACTAGTACCTGGTTGGATTTGGTAGACTCTAGTTGGATTGCGAAGCTTTTCTGAGACAGGTGCATCTTCCGAAGTCTCCAAAGGCTCTTGCACAGGCTCTTCAACAAGTTTCTGCTTTTGCTTCGCTTGGGCCTTTGTCTTGGGTTTCGAGCGTCGGGCTGCTTCTGCTGGAATGTCTTCCTCGTCAGACTCCTCCATGGCCTCCTTCTCGAGCTGGCGTCTGTCCTTGGGGCTCAAACTTCTCCAATAAGCCTTTGCTGTTTCCCAGTCACTGGGCGTTTGAAGAGGTTTCTGAGAGGGAGTCTTAGTATGCGTGGACTGCTGAGACACATCGGTTTCCTTGGATTTTGCAATGGCCTTCTCAAACACCTTCTGAGAGAATGCTGATTCGACGGGGCCGTCGACTATAGCGTCAAGGGACAAGAAACCATCGCCTTCCATGTCAGAGAGATCCTCATAGGCGTCACTGTAAATGCTGCTCCCTTCCGACTCTTCCGACTCTTCCTGAATGTCATGCATCTGAGAGTTTGAAGACACTGCACTAGTGGAATCGAAGGACCGACGAGTCGCAATTGGTGCGGGCTGATCAGCTCCTTTGGGTGATTGACTTGGGCGAGGCTCTGACGAGGATACCTTGGTGTCTTCGGAAATAGCCTTCTCACTTGAAGCATTAGTCGGGCCGGCTGGGAAGCCCCCGGGAACATCGAAGAAGTCTTGCGGCGACTCTGCCTGGTTCTCATCGGGGATTCGGGGACTAGGTTGTATTATCGAAATGGTTGGTATGTTGTCGCTTGGACTAGACTTCGCCGAACTACTCTCAGAGGGGCTGCCTGGGTTGCTAATAGTTGTTTGGGTCTCGGACACAGGCTCGGCAGAAGCTTGGGATTTAGATACAACGCCTGATTCGGATTCATCATCAGAGCTCAGGTCACTATTGCTTATATACCCTTGGCCATCAACAGAAGTGACCACGGGGGGTAGTGGTTCCCGGTATCTGGAAGTATTAGCTTCGTTGCGGGAGGCCTGTTCCTGTGCCAAGACCGACCCAATAGCCAGATCACTTGACTGCGCCAAATCTTGGGCAGGAGCTTTGTGATTCGATTCTGAAGGCAACGAATCTGTAGCTGGAGGTGAAGCTGATCTCTCCATAGGTCGAACCAAAGGTCGCTCCTCAGGCTCCCTGACCTTCTTCTCGCGAATACTCCCAAAAGAGGGGAGAGCAGGACGAGGGGTCATGGTCTCGTCCTCGTCCAGAGTTACTGAGTCTCTTTTGTTTCGCCCAATGATGCTATGCCAAGACATCCTTGACTGTGGGCTGGCAATTTGTGAGTCTGTATCTGGAGATGGAATAGACTCCCCGATAACAGCAGTGTTTCCATCATCAAAGCTCACCCTGACGCTCTTCTTCCGCGAGAGTTCTGTCTCCTCACGCCCAGCCATACCTGACCAGGCAGCAGACGCATCTGAGCCATCTTCTGAGGGAGATGCATCCCGAGGACTTGAGTACTTAAGTGCGGACTTTCGTGGCGACAACGACCTTGGAGGTGGCTCATGCCTAACGAGTAGCTGATCGGTCTTGGGAGCAAAATGGGTTGTACGGGCAGGGCTGCGAGCAGGACTTTCAGAATGCACTCGGCTTCGGCGCACAGTCTCACTGGGACCTGGGATTGGTGTAGCTTCCGGTGACTGTTGAGGTGGCGAGGTTGATTTCACAGGGATGGCATTTACTCCATCCATTGGGTGTTCGTCGGTAGGCGCCGGCTGGGCAGCCTCTCGTTGTTCCTCCTCCTCTAGTTCGGGGTCTTCATGCACTACAGAAGGACGCTTTCTAACCGATGCTTCGGATTTTGTTACTGCTGGTGGGCTTACAATAGCCTGATTCGGATGTCTCGGTGTCTCGACACCTGGCTCTTGTTCTTGCTGAATTAATGTTTGTCCAGTTGACAGGCTGGAGTTGGAGTTGGGGTCAGGCTTCACCTCACGCGTGGTTTCTGGCTCAGACTCAGGATCTGATTCGAGCTCAGATTCAGGGTCAGCTTCTGGGTGATTGGACTGCTTGAGGTGCCCAGGCTGTTGTGTTATCGCACCATAAGTATCTGAAGGGCTTTGTGGGCTTGCGACTGCCTTTGGTGGTGGTGAGGCTGGCTCGACTGCAGTGCCCTTGAGTCTCCCGACGGTTCCCTTGGACAAGTGAGTGCCAGTCCTGGGTCCGGCATGCTTTTGCTTGCGAACAGGTTTCTCTGATGCATCACGGACAGTCTGATCTATCATCAAAAGCTGTGCCTGAGGAACCATCCGTCTCGAATGGGGATCGTACACCATGGCATTGCTTAATGGGCTTGGCGGCTCTGTCATAGAGCGAGGATACGAGAAATTGATAGAGTTCGGGCTGCTTGGCCGTAAATCTGCAGATGCCCGTTTATCAGCCACAGGGGCGCGACGCACGTTAGACAAATCGTTCCCTGCAGCTGCCCCAAACCATGAGCCTTGAGCTTGGCCGTTTTTCATCTTTTGGCTTGCGGTTTGGAAATGTTGCGTTTGCAAGCTTGTTGCTCGTTTGTGGGTCGAGCTCTTCGGGTTGGTCTTGTTGTGCTCATGCTGGGGAATCTTGGGCACTGGAGGAACATCCTGGGCTTGCGGGGCAGCGAGCCGTGCTGGTGAAGGCGAGGGTGATCGAAAGGTCCGTTCTGTCATAGAACTCGCGCTCGGCGATCGATGTAGTTCCCGACTCCTCCTGTCCCGACTTCCTGTAGACGAGACGGAAGCGCTCCTCCGCGCAACTCGTTTCGATTGAACCTGCGATACATTGGTGGGGGTTGTAGGTCGTGCCTTTAGAGCTGCAGCCGCAGCAGCTGATGACAGAGATGGCGTCGATTCACGCCTTAGAAAGGCCGAGGCGGCGGCTGTCGCAGCGTTGGGATTGGCAGTCTCCCGGGTCAACGGCTGAGATGAGAGCGCCATGTTAGCAACGACGTGTAATTGCGAAAGCGATGGAAAGGAAAAGAGAGTCGGATCGAGAGGGAGAGGGTCGCATCAAGGGATAAAAGCCAAAGACAATAATCAAAGACAAAGACAAATGCGGCAAGTCTCGATAGGTGAGCTTAAGTTAATGGCTTTTGCCTACCAGGGCGGGTTCCATAGCGGGCCAAATGCCAAAAGCCAAAAGCGGGTTTATGGGAGTCGCAATAGTGAACTACACAGAGGACGAAGACGGCTCACCTGAGTGGGAGGACGATGCCTCCTTGAACCTCCAAACATGATGGGCTGGTTTAAGCTTGACTAGATCGAAAGCGGCGCAAGGCCAGCTCAGCTCAACAGACGGCTTGCATCAAGATCAAGGTCACGGATTTTCGGAGGTTAGTAAATAATGACGCTGAGATGTGAGTCAAGGTAGTCGTAGTAAGAAATGCTGTGTCTTGTATACGTCAGGATTAAATGGGATGGGTTGAGACGGAAATTAGGGCAGCTAAAAAAGTAGTTTGAGGAAGACTCCAAGGACTGGACGGAGACGAGGGAGGGAGGTTCCATGTCCATGCTCGTTAGAGACCTGATGACGACAGGTATCAAGCCACTAACACTAGCCTCAATTAGCAGACCCCACCCACGCTAGCCCTCTACCTGTACTTAGCTTCTGGGATGTAATTTTTTATTCCGGTAGTTCCATCTTCCAGGGCGCATTGCATCTAATGGAGATGGAAACTCAAGGGTCCAATAAGATAATTGTGATGACTTTGCTTGAAGTGATAACCATTTATGTCATACAAACCTCCTCCTGTTACTCCCTGGTAGTCCACGTCGACCAACACGTGGTTGTCGTTGTACAGACTGGTCCAACACAGTACACATACACATACATGTAATAAACCTCAACTTTCCGGTTTTCAGTAGTGCCATCACAAAGAGACCCCCCGTCTGCTGCACAGATCCAGAGATCAGTAATTCAAATTGTAGATCAGTGCCTTATCAGGTCCCGTCTCGGCAGGCCTCCAGTTTCCACCTGCCGAGATCTACAAGATTGCTCGGCGGAATAAACATAAACAATCTGGGGACTAATCTTGCTTGGTTCTTAGGTTGCTCGACCTGAGGCACGCGGCTCATTCAAAGACTGACCCTGGCCCAGTGAGGGACTGATCTTCGTGGTAGTGGTATTGTTCTGTATCGGGATTCGGATGGACCTGGGAGACAAATGGTAGCACCTAGCTGGAGAACAACGAGACGAGACCGTAAATCATCTAGTTATAGAAGAAAATACACTGCTCAGGGCGCATGAATTCAATCAGTTTTATAGAGCATTCTTTACAGTATACTACTGCCAACACAATTCAACCACTCTTGATTTCCTCGATTCTTCACCATGTATGCTGAAGCCCCGTATCTCCGCATATCCTAGATCAGAGCCCACCTCAAATCTCCAGCTGAACTGAACAGCTTTCTGACGTCATAGCTTGACTAGGACGTTTCAATCGTAGCCAAGTCGCTTTCATGCAATTTTGCAGCAGTTGTCTGTGCATATTCGTAAGTTGAGACAGAAAAGCAATGTGTGGTTAAAAAATGTTGAACAAGTTAGTATAGCCCTGTTATCATACAATGTGACTTTGGTCTGGCTGATTGAACCCAAATGCTGTTTGTGGTGGCCCAAGCTACAACATTCTACCTATTCCTATCCCCTATCCTTAAACCAAATGTCACTTTCGTGTCGTTACTGAGCCGCCTCCCCACCGAGTGGCTCAGTCTCTTGTTATCCACACTTCCCCCAATAGCAACAAGCAAGAAATCCGTCGTAGGCAGGGCTCTGTCCCTTTCTTCATCTTCAAGAGCAAGAGTACCTCATTTTCGGATACCGGACACCGCAGAGTGTCTTGGTTCACTGATATCTTCGAGGTATACATCCCCTTTCATAGCTTTGTTGGTCGACGACGTACCTCGATCATCAAGGCTAAAATAGGGAGTACCGCGATTGCTGGGAGCAGCCCCTTCCACTGAATCATGCTTGCAAACTATGATGACTGGACCTCAGTCGGTATGTCTGGCCCAGTGCGATCTCTTGGGGAATTCGGAAAATGGTTCTCGCCCTCTCCTGACTGATTTGAATGGTTGTGGTTCATGTCCACAGATGTGCTTGGCTCCTGAGGCGGGTTCTGAGCGGCAGCATTCTCTCCCCGAGACGCAGGTTTCTTGCCGCCCTTTCTGCCCTTCCGACTTTTCTCCTTGGCCTTTTCGAGAAGTCGTTTGCGATCAGCTTCTTCCTGTCGGCGTCGGCGGTCTTTCATCTCATACTGTCGGATCAATGCTCTGGGTGGTACTCCAAATATCATCTCGTATTCGCAGAATTCGCAAATCCACTCATCAGCTGTTTTGGTGGAATCCCGTCGCGCCTCTTGACGACGACGCCGCGCAGCCCTTTCGAGTGACCTGTCTAGACGTCGTTTGCTGTCTCGACGAGAACTTCCGGAGCCTCGACTAGCTGCCACGGAAGACCCATCGTGAGGAGCAACACTGCCAGGTGGTAAGGAGCCAGGGCCAGCCTGAGTCGACATGCTGTGCTTGCTCGCGTGACCTGACGGCTATGTCAGCAAATCAGGGTCTCGACTATGCAATACGTACTCACCGGGCCACTGAATCGTGCCAGGAACTTGGGAATCACAGGTGAAAGTAAACTGGGTCGATGCTGGAGTCGATTTTGTTGCAGTAGAGTGTTGCTGAAGCAGACTCACGTTCTCCTGTCCCTGAGGTCGAAGTTTCTCGGCGTTTGCGATAGCATTTGATATTATACCACTGCCCTCTTGCTCTGAGTTTGCGTTAGCAGCTGGAAGTCCGTTATAAGTAAAATGCGCCCAGTTGTGGAAGAAACAGAGATCAACGTAGGACTGCGGGGGAGAAAATCCCATCAGCCAAGCGGCAGTGCAAATTGTCACCGGAAGAGATATTGAAAATGGTGTGCAAGTCTCCGTTCCGTTTTATGCTGGTAGCCGAAAGCTATGGAGGGCAGAGCAGGAAAACCCCATGGCTGAACAACCTCTCCGCAACGAAAGGCGTACCGGCATAATATATTCAGAAGCTCGGTTGAATGCATACGCTGGTGATAAATCCATATGTAGGAGTTTGGAAACACAGCAACAGAGCATGAAAAAAGTAGAAGAATGATTGACGTACCGCCCGGAGCCCACTGAGATGCCGTGGCTTTTGAGCCTCGCCCAACCCACGCATTACTGTTGCCATCAGGCAATGCTCGCAGCGGGCTTCTGCCGTTCCTTGAGCGACCAAGCCTGCCCCGTCCAGGTCCTGATATTCCCTGATTGTTGGATGAAAAAGTACCCGTCGTTGGATGTGAGACTGAATGGGAGTGCGCCCGGTCGTTGTGTGATTCATCGGTAGGAGAACGTCCCGCACCAGCTGAAATGGCAATCTCATTATTCAAGCCCTGAGTACCATTAACAGAAAGCTCCCCTGCAGAGGGAATTTTGCGCTTCTTCTTGTTGTTCGTGTTCTCAAATACATCATAACCATCCACCGAGGACGTTGCGGAAAGCGGCGGTTGCGGATTAGGGATATCTGGCTTCGAGGATCGCTGAGTACCACGAGTCAAGATCTCCGGGGGTGATCTAGTAACAAGAGTGCTTCGCAAAGCCGGCTCTTCATCGTCGCCATCTGGCAGCCCCAGCCCATTTCGTCGAGGGGTATAGTTGCACCCCTCCTCCGCTCGACGAGTTTGTTGAGATGGGCTTGTAGAACATGCTCTTGGCGGGCTCGTGTCTTCCCTGAAGTTGTATGGTGGGTAATAAAAGAGAGGCGTAGTTTCGTGAGTTGAAGGAGGATACGCTATTGTATCTACGGTCCTCGGTGAGAGCTTCTCGCGCAGTCGACGTTTCGGTAACGGCCGAATCGGTCGGTCTGGGAACAGCGACGATACAGTATCTGGCGACATATTGAGATTATGACCTGCGCGTGAACGAACATTTCTCGTTAGCACGTAGATCACCAGAACAATGAGGAGAATCGCCACAATTATAGGGAAGTTCGACATGGCGGCAGATGGTATTGGAAGATTTGTTGGCACCGTCAGAAGCTGCTCAGCCTTGATGGCAGTTGAAAGCAGTTGCAGGATCAACACCGGCTAGATTGGCAACCGACGGGCCAAATGCAAAGCAAATGGAAAGCGTACCCATCGAACATTGTATAGGCTCTGTTCTAAACGACGACAGACACGACAGTCGAAGGGCAAGTGCTGCCAAACGAGGGGTCGGAGCTTGTACAATTCGTTGGCAGCAAACAAATTCAATACTGCAATACTAGTTATACAAGTCGTAAAGAAAACCAAAACCGTGATCTGCAAAAGACTGGCTTATCTCTTCGAAGCTCAGAGGGGTAAACTTGGTTCGGTCGGGCTCTAAAACGTTCTGTGTGCGGGTCAGAACATATCGTCGATATCACGACTGAGTGTTTGGCACTGGCACGAGTACCAGCCTGCACCAGCTCGGCTCGTTTCGTACTTGTATCGATTCCTGTAGTAGGTATACGAATGACTGCCAGACTCGCTCGCTCTTGGTCGCTCAAGGCCGGGGCTCGCTTACCCAGTCATGGACGGGGTGATGGAGGGGGTGTTCGCGGACACGAAGGACGCTTTTATATGAGCGCAGACGCCACAGTAGGCACAAAAGGAGACAAAATTTATGAGGCAAGAATTATCAAAGCGAGTAGCCAGAATAACACAATGCGAAGTCCGATAACGCCCTCAAGGTTGCTGTATTTGAGTGTGATTGAATCACCAACTACTAATCTGTGGAGGTGCTAAGGTAGGCAGGGCCCATTGGGAGATGGCAGGTTAGGTAATCAGACTGGCGCCTCCAATACTATTGACCATGACTGTCCCGCCTTCCCGTCTTCTCCAATTCCTACTGACAGCAGCCACAAGAAAAAAAGGACGACTATAGACTGGTGTTTACGATTTTGAGCTTCAACTGTACATTTACTTTTATGTGTAAACCCATCCTGAGTAGTCTATACTGGACTGGAGCATTGTGAAACAACTGTTTTGCGGCTCACTCGAACAACATGGAATTCAATATTTTCCTGATGTCACTCGTCAGGAAATGCAGGGCATGCATGGTAGGGCAATTAATATGGAAACAGTCTCTAAATGATGCGGAAACAAACCGCTCTCAGAGTCTCATACCGGGGCCGGCCAATAGCCATCTGATCACTGTGATGCGCTGTGCCTCAGCTGTGAGTGGGCACTAATTTTGCCTGACTAAGGTAGCTTGGCTGCGCCAGTAAGAGACTTTCGTGAACCCCAAAAGACCCCTGTATTCGGAACTTGTTAGTGAGCTCAGTCTGCACAGTGAGCGCTATAACTTTATGTCCTGCAGGTGGGTTTGTAGTGGTTCCATCGGCTTTTGCTTTGGGAAGTATCCCAAGCAAAGTGAGACCCGCGCCCACCTTCCTGCCCACTTTCCCACACCCATCCCATGCCCATGCCCATGCCCGTGCCCGCGCTTCTTCTGGTTATCCTCTTCCTCCTCCTCTTCGTTCCGAAGAAAGCTTCCACCCACTCGCCTCTCTCTCATACTCATTGTTACGGCATCTCTCCGTGCCATGACCACGGCGTTTTTACTCGGTCTCGATATGCTTGCTTGCCAATCCGTCCTTCGATACCCTCGCCCTTACTCGACATTCTTCTTTCAGTAGCCGCACTCATCGCTGGTCACTACCCAGCTTCAACAATCCTTATTCCTTGCTCAGCACCACCAATTCTCGCGATTTCCTTTCCTCTCAACTTCTCGATCGGCGCTGGGAAGAACATATCTACTCTATTTTATTCCACGCGCCGTTGTTGGTTCCGACACCCTCTCCCTCGTCCTCTTTCTTCCATTTTCTCCTCTGTCACCTCAGATCGGTGACCCGGCTCCCTCAATGGCACCACCCTCGCCGCGACGGTCATCAAGAGCCCGCGCCACCAATTCACAATCCCAACAGTCATCTGTATCCTCAAGCACGTCTGGTCGAGTTGAGCGGAATACGAGATCAGTCGCCAAACCCTCTTCCAACAAGTCCACACCCAGTGCCTCTTTGTCCTCGGAGCCGTTTGAAGATCTTGACGATACCCTCCTCGGTCGAAGGCGAAAGCGCAACCACGAAGACGAAAACGAGAAGACTTCGAAACCCGATAATTTTGAAATGGCGAATGGCAGTGACGACCTCCAAGAAGAGGAGGACGAAGCCGTGCGATGTATCTGTGATGCAGAAGAATACCCGGGCCGCCCACCCGTGGAAGGTGCCGACCTAGATTTCTTTAATGCCATAGAATTTACTGAAGACGTTACCGGCTTCTTCGTTCAATGCGACATTTGTAAGGTCTGGCAGCATGGCGCCTGTGTCGGAATCTTCAGCGCTGAGAGCTCACCCGAGGAATATTTTTGCGAGCAATGTCGCAAAGATCTCCATAAAATATATACTGCAAGCAACGGGTAAGTCGATTTCCCAGCATGCTTTTTGGCTGGCAAGACGGATTTCATGTTTGAAATTCCTGGCTGCTTGAATTCCTGGACAATGCCTGTTGTGCGGCCCTCCTACGAACCTGAGTACTGACAAGTTTGTTTTCAGCCAAAAATGGTCCAAGTATGTCCCCCATAACAGGCCGTCGCGCGCAACCTCTCGAGCCGCCTCAATTGCTAAGGAAGGCAATCGTTCACCCAAGACTGGCACGAGCAAGAACTCGCGCCCAACTTCCGCCTCACAAACCTCAAAACGTCGATCCACAATGAATAGCCGCGACCGAGCTTATGAAGACGAGCAACTCCTGCGCGCCATTGAAGCAAGTAAAGAAGATGTCCCTCAAGATGGACAAGAAATCATGACCCGACGAGCGAAACGGGGACGAAGCGATAGTGAAGAATCAATCGCCGTCAATGCTCGGCCACGGGATGAAAAACTGGCATCACTAAGGAACCCGTTAAGTGTAAAGCGACAGAGAACTAATTCGATGTCACCTTCGCCTCCCACTGAGCCGGTCGAGGTTCAAAGTTATAATGAATCAGATGAGGAGGTTAACACTCGAAATGGAGCCAAGAAAGCTCGTAACAGCAAGAACCAGCGAACCAAGACGGAGAAGGGAGATAAAGAGCGCCAGCGACAGGAAGCTGCAGATAAAAGGAAAGGCCGCGCAGAAAGGCGACGAGGAGAGGGTAAGTTGGACCGTACATTCTGATCAAGCATGGTACTGATCATTGTATAGATTCTGACCCTTCAGAGGAAACACCTCCCGCCGTTGCTAACCCTCCAGCTACCAAAAGCATCGAGGTACCAGTTATTATGGAAACCCCTGCACTTGCGCCGCCCCTTCCCGACACACCCCCTGCGAGCAACCAGACCGTCTCAAGCACCGCCAAGCGCGGCGGCAGAGCTACACATAAGAAGGGCAAAGGCAGAAACCAATACACCAGGGATCGCGATGCGGATGGCGAATCCCCAGCACGATCCATGTCACGGGACATTCAAAAGAACGGCGAAGAACCCACCCCTACACACACGAAGCCCACAAGTGAACATCGACATGGCAAGTCAAAGCCCGCCTTACACCACAAGTTGAATATGGTGGATATGAAGCGGCGTGTCGGTGCCATAATGGATTTTATTTCAAGGACCCAAGTGGACCTTGCAGCGGAAGCAATCCCAGGCACGAACGGAAACGCAAGCAACGGAGAAGCATCACCGCAAAAGTCCTCAGATTCCCATTCTGTAGAGAATGAGGATACAGCAGGCTCTTCTGAGGGCAAAGATTTCAAGGATCTGAACTGTATAGAGATGATGGATGTCCTGACACGAGATATGGTCAAGTGGCAGAATCAGTATACCTGACGGCAGCATTTTGTTTCAGTAGGTCCATCATAATGAGACAAAAGGGACCTGCGCTCGATTTCTTATTTAAGGCGTTTCCGGTTAGGTGCATTCAGGGGCGTCACCAGCATCCGCAGAAGATGCAACAGGCAAAGCTGTATGAGCTTGTCTATACTCTGTGGTCGATGTTATTCTTTCAATGGAACCACTTCACGAGGCGAAGCTGGTGTTCCGGCTACCTTTCTACATATACCCTAGTACGGCCCGAGGGTTCGGTCATTGGCGTCTTTGCACAATATTGAGAGACATGGTAAAGGCGGGGAGGAGGACAACTCGAATCAAGTTTGGCACGAGATGGCAGAATACGCTTAAATAGTGTACATGGAATATGCTCTAGTATACAACGTATGGTACGGAAATGAATTCCTGAGCATGCTAGGCGCCTGCCTTCTCTTGTGCAATTGCCTGTTTCTTCTGTTTCTTTGCTTGATTTAGACTTAGAGGAGGGTTGTCTATGGACTGCTGATGCTTCTCTGACCCCTCGTCAGATACATCGTCCAGCACAAACTTGCCCATTTTCCCATGTCGCCATAAATGTAGGATTCTGGTAGCAGCCGATTGCAAATCAGGAACGCCTTTTAGCTTTATTAGGCCGTCTTTCAAAGCAACGGCGGTAAGGAACTCATGAACATCGTTGGTGGGTTCGCAGTATCTCTTATACAAGGTCGGCTTGAAGAGGTTCATCCGGTAGAGGAGGTAGTCTACCAGTATCTCGGTTGGTATTAACCCGTCCTTTATGCCCTGGACGAGCGCAAATTTGAGCATAGCCTCGCCGTCACGAACGTAGGGCGGGAAGACGCCGGGGGTGTCCAACAGAAATGCACCATTTAGGCCTACGCCCTCACTCTTCCACTCTGGGTCGAGGATGCGCACATTTGTGCCCATTTTGCGCGTCACGCCTGCTTGACCTCCAGTCTTGGCTACCTTGGGGGATTTCCTCCGTATGCCTTGGAACCGTAGAGCGTTGAGCACTGAACTCTTGCCGACATTGGGCACTCCGACAACTATGGCCCGCAAACCGAGTATTGAATCTTGCGCTACAGCAGCTCTCTTGATCATTTTGAGTAACCTATCTGTCGTAGAGGGTCTGTGCTTGTCCCAGAAGATGATATTATCACCGTAAATCTTGCGCAGTGTGTTCTGGAGATTTGGTGTGTCTGTTGCGTAATCGCATTTTGTGTAGATGATGATTCGTTCGTTACCGCCTATGATGCGATCTAGATTGGGATTGTGTGATGTGAAAGGGATTCGAGCGTCGCGGCATTCGAGAGCAAGAGAGATATGGCTCTTCATTTTTGTCATCTCGCTGAAGCCCTTGGCATGATGGCCAATATAGTACGTTTTCGGTATCGAGTTCGGTACGACAAAACTTTGCCGAGGGACAAACTGTGCCATTGTGTCGATTCAGTATGATTTTGCGGTTGTATGTCGTATGCAAAAGGGAATTGAAGAAGCGCCGTTGCCTTTTGAGTTGGGTATCGTGGAGCATTGAGATGTGATAGGATGAAGAGGACCCTGAAAAAGAGGGCATGATGTAAATCTGATTATCAGCCTCGTCTTAGTGCCCCACCATGTTCAGCCTCGCCCCTCCGCACGTGTCGATAAGAGCTGGCGATAAGAAGAATTACGTCATGCGCAGCTCTCACCATCGTCGAGAACCTGTTTGAACCAATTGATATTGGAGAATTGCCCACGCGGGTTAGGACAAAGCATGGAGAGACACAACCAAGTGCCGCCTCGCCCTTTACGGCACCGTCAAGGGCAAAAGGTTGTAGAAAGCCAAGGAAAATCGCCAAAGCCAAGAAAAAGCCAAGACTGGGCTTGAGCTTTTTCACTGAACCGAAGCGATAGCGAGACTGAGAGAATAATAAGTTGACTCAAAGCCCCCGGGACCAGGCGAATTTCCAACATGTGCTTCAAATCCTTCGCAGAAACGACAAATTCTGTCTTGTCACTTGTATCAGGACCGACGTGAACAATGGCTGGGCCAGAGCCTATCCAAGACACTATCAATGTTGAGCGGACGCCAACGTTCGGCTCTGGAAATACCATCACACAAACCCCAGCTGAGGATGATGCCTCGGCTCCTACAAATGGAGGAGGGCGAGCATCCAGATACTTTGCAAGAGGTGGAAAACTTCGACCCTTTCGACTGCTGAAGGAAGATGTTATCAATCTCAAGAGTCGATACTTATCAGATTGGCAGGTCTTCAATCAACAGGTGGTTGCAAGTGCAGTCTATATCTTCTTCACAAACCTTCTTCCCGGTATCACTTTCGCCAGTGATCTATACACGTTGACCGGCAAGTCGTGGGGGACCATCGAGGTTGTGTTCAGCACTGGGCTTTGCGGCCTCATTTTCTCTCTGTTAGTAGCATGTGAATACCCTTCTACATCGAGACATACTGACAAGAGCTCCTAGTTTCTCGGGTCAACCTCTTACGATTCTGGGTGTCACAGGCCCATTCTCGGTGCTGGCCGAGAACATCTACGAACTATGCGATACACACTTTCATGTAAGTCGAAAATACAGTGCATGTATACTGGTGGCCATCAGCTAACACCTCCCAGGTCGAATTTCTGCCAGTCATGGCATGGTCCCTCATCCATGCTGGTTGGATGCACTATCTACTTGCCATCTTCAACGCGCATGACTGGACCATGCAATATGTCACCCATTTCAGCGCCGACATCTTCTCACTTCTCAACAGTGTTATCTACTTCCACAAGGCGGCAATGGAGCTGAAGCGAACCCACACTCGAGTCTCCCTCGCTGCCTTTCTATATGCTGTTCTTGGAGCGGTGGGAACATGTCTCCTGGCCATTCTGCTGTCCACCGCAAACTCGTGGAAGCCTATGTTCCATCGGTACGTTCGACTTGGACTTACAGAATATGCTGCTGCTATTTCCATTATTATATGGATCGGAATCCCATATATCGGGGAACTGGCATCATTAGATCATATACGGCTCGAAGTCCAAACCAGCTTTCGACCCACAAACCCAGACAGAACGACTTTCTTTGTTCGCTTCTGGGAGATACCTATCGAATGGGTCTTCTTGTCCATGATTCCGGGCGCCATCGTCACGGTCTTGTTCTACTTTGACCACGAAATCAGCAGCATCATCTGCACCGTAGAACGATACGGGACCAAGAAGCCAGGCGGATATGCTTGGGATGTTGCTCTCTTGGGAACCACTACCATCCTTTGTGGTATTCTTGGTATTCCTCCGGCAAACGGCCTGTTACCTCAAGCACCGCTTCACTCAGAATCGTTGATGCATTATGTCATTGAGAGTCCTCCTGCGGAAGAAGGGGAGCAGCCAGATTCGCCTCGACCAGTCGCAAGGACATATGAGCAGAGATATTCTCACTTCATTCAAGCTTCTCTCATTCTTATCTTTGTGTCTCCCCCGCTACAAAAGCTTCTGGGTCTCACACAGACATCAGTGCTCGCTGGCCTGTTCCTCTTCATGGGTTACCAGTCTCTATCTGTCAACCCTATTCTTGAAAGAGTTGTAAACCTACTCACACCGCCATCTGATCTCCCTGCCCTCCCTGATAATGTTAGCTGGTTCGGTATTCACATGTACACAATCGCCCAGATCATCATAACAGGCATTGTTTTTGGGGTGACTCTGACAGTTGCGGCCCCTGCATTCCCTCTGATCATCATCGCTTTAGTTCCCGTCCGATTATCGCTCATGAACCGCGTGTGGAGCCGTGAGACGTTGCGATTAGTGGATGGATGGGCTTGTCGGGAGGGCAAACCGGAGGATTCGGATTCAGAGACGATGCAGGTGCAAGGATCTGGGGATGAGGAGAAGGCTGGTGTTTGATTTGACATGAATGCTTCAGAGAGGAGGTGAGACAACATATTGCTGCTAGTAATAGGGGTCAGAATATCCATATACAGATACACAAAGATTAGACTTTGCATGAAACCCATATGAAGTACGGAGTAGATTCATTCGTCAGCCCATGCGTGTCCCTAGTGTCTTTCATACGATAATAAGACTACCCCGCAGAAACTGCACTTCAGTTCACTCTTCTCTCTAACATCAACTCTCTTATTCAAAACATTCGAGTGAGCGACTGCAACGCTGATTCATATAACAGTTGGAGTAGGGATCATACAGCCCTGAAAGATACAACTTGCGTCATTGGGCCCTCGCTGGCGATCGGATCACCAACCATTTAACAACCTTAAAGTGAAACACTTCTAATCAAAAGGAATATGACAACGTCTGTGCAGGGGAAATCTGCGCTTGTCACTGGCGGTGGCTCAGGTATACACATGCCAAATACATAGACATGCAAGGAATTATATTGACTGACCATGAAGCACAGGTATCAACTTGTGCTTTGTCCGTATACTCCTAGACAATGGATGTTCGGTCCTCGTTGCCGATCTCAATTTACGGCCCGAAGCTCAACAACTCCTGAAGCAATATCCGTTCCCTGGCGTTGACGGCAAAGCTGGGGTCTTGTTTCAAGAAACCAACGTTGCATCTTGGCCACAGTTGACGGCCGCTTGGAAGAAGGCCTTGGAGAAGTTCACAACTGTCGATATTGTTGTTCCAGGAGCCGGTTTGTTCGAGCCTCAATGGTCCTCCTTCTGGGAGCCACCCAGAACTGAGAGTAACGAGGATAGTGTGTCTCGAGATGATGCCAATGCGGAACCTGGACACTATGCAGTCTTGGATGTGAACTTGGTATCTCCCATTCGGCTCAGTCAACTGGCTATCGGGCATTGGACAAAGACGAAGCAGAAGGGATGCATTGTACATGTTGGCAGTATGGCAGGCTACTTAGCTGGCATAGCAACACCCTTGTACTTTGCGAGTAAGCATGGCTTGCATGGGTTTGTGAGAGCATTGGGGGGTTTGCGTGATGAACTTGGTATTCGAGTCGGCTGTATTGCTCCCGGTGCTGTAGAGGTAAACTCACCAAGTCTTTATGAGCCTTTGGATGACTGCTAATGCATGGCTACCACTAGACTCCTCTGTGGCATGAAGACCCAACCAAAGCAGTCATGCTAGACGAGGATACAGTTCTGATAGACCCTCTAGAAGTGGCTCGAGGCATGTGGCAACTTGTCGTCAACCCAGAGCATGGCAATGGCACCATCCTCGAAGTGACTAAGGGGGAAACGAGAGTTGTGCCACTCTTCAATGCACCAGTTCCGACAGGTGAAGGCATTATGGTACCTGGGTATGAAGCTTCTAAGGACGCTCTGTATGCGAAGCTAAAGAAAGAGGGCTTGAATGTATGAGTGACGATGTATCACCGAAGTCCTCATCTCCCAGACTGCCGTCACATTGTTGGACGGGCATGAATTGGATACCTCATAAAAAACTCTGCACAGCCTCAGATACGCAGCAGAATATTTATAGATACAGTGACGTTCACCGATGCACTTGTACGTCCTGATCTGTGCTTCAGATTACGGCACAAGCAAGCCACAGGCGGAACCATCACAGATCTCTAGTCAGCCTTCCCTGCGCATGGATCAGATCAAGGACCGTGAATATTAAGGATCTGGGTTCAATTCTTCATTAGCCTCATATCCAATAACAAGAGGGAGACTTCCCTCTAGTAACGGAGCTTTGACCAATATCTTGGCATGTTGTCTCCAAAAACTCTCCTAGTTTTCTCTCAAAACAGAATCACCTATCTGTACAAATTCCTCTTTATAAATAGATGTGTAAAATCCAAAAGGGCATCCGCAGCGTGCTCCTTCCTGTCACCTCCCAAGAAATTTTTGAAAAAAATAGCGTTGTAACTCTCACAAAGAAATAATAATCTGAGATGATTCTCCGCATAGTAGTAGCAGGGGCCGTTCAGGTGATGGTGACAAGTAATAAATGACAAATAGTGACATGAAACCCGTAAGATGACCATGATACACTGCATTGTAGTATCATAGCGCATAGCATAGAAAACTAAAGCAATGCCAAACAAGAAGAAAACAAATCCATAATTCGCACACCGGATAAGTGAGCTCGCGAAACGAGTTGGGTATCTTGATGAGCTGCCTTCACCATACTGCACTGCTCTTGATTCCTTCTCCCCCCATTTTCCCCTGCTCCACTGCAGACACCCTTTCCCCCAAGACATGGGCTGAAAACATCCTTCTCGCTGCGCAGAAAACGGATACGATAAAAGAGACGCGTTTTCAAAAGTGGTTGGACCGACACATGTTATGCTGCTGCTGCTACTTCTGGCTCGATCGATAATAATAAAAAATAGGTGTAATGTGTTGTCTTGTCTCAATTTCCGGTCTTTGAATATGTAAATAGTTGAAAAGGAAAAATGGGTGGCTGTCCAGCCATTATTGGCGAGTCGAGCACGGCAGGCGCATTTGGCTTTAGGTGTCGCATGAAACGTCGATCTACTTGATGTTCTTGAAAAGATCAGAACCCAAGCTTCCGTTGTCCTTTTCGAGATCGGTCAATTCGGGTATCATGGGAGGCGGGGGGCCGGATTGCTTCTTGGGTGTCGGTGCACGAGGACCTTCCTCCATAAACATGGTACTGGCTCGTTTGTTGGGGATCGTCTCTCCGGTCCTCATGCGTCTGAACCAGCCGCTGGTTCTCCTAGACTTGCGCTCGTCGAGGTAGCTTGCACCGCCCTGGCTGCTCGGCCGGGCAAGGCCGCCGGCGCCGGCGGCTGGGACACTTCCGTTCGATGATATCTGGCCCTCTGCATAAGTGTTATTCAACATGGTTCTACTGAATAGGCGACGGATGCTGCCTTGGCGGCTTGAAGCAGCTGGGCTCAAAGGAGCATCCTCGTCGGCGTAGCGTTTGGTTCCAGCGAGATTACCATTAGAAGAAGCAGTAATGCTTGGCTGAGGTGTGTTCTTGTTGACGTCCTCGGTGACACTGCTGTATGTATCCTGTCCTGGTTCCTTCTTGGATTCGTCCTTGACGTCTTTGGCGGGTGGCGGTGTCTGTGGAGGAGTTGGGACCTTCTGAACAGGTGATTCCGGAGGCGGTGGGATATTGGTGCCATCTGTGATACTACCAAAGTTGAGGTTGAGAGCGGGCAGCTGGAATCGCGAACCTCCGCCGCTCTTGCCAAAAAGAGACGACATAATGGAAAAATAAATCGGTGATTCGTGCACGATACGATACGAGGCGGATCGGACGGAGAATGGAAGAAGGCAGGTCGATTCGATGGCGAGGGCCCGAATTCGGAAAGGGGTATTCAGCAAAAGAAGGATAGGCGAAGCGAGGGCCAAGGAGCTCAAAAAGAGAATTGAAATGGCAATCAAAACTCTCAATGAAGCTGTAATTGATGACTGGGATCCAGCAAGCGGGTTTAGATGACGAAGCTGAGTCTCAAACTCCCCGCAAGAACAGGGCGAAGAGAAAGGAGAGTTCTAGTAAACGGCTTTGACCTGACCAGGATGAAGAGGTACCGCAGAATAACGAGGCAAGGTACAGACGCATCCAGCACAGCACAGTGCTGTAGCGTAGCGTAAGGTAAGGTAAGGTAAGGTAAGGTAGAGGTGGAAAATTGGAGCAAGGGTCTGGTGGCTTGTGGTTGACTGCAAGTTGCAGGGATCCAACACGCGGCGTGGCGTGACGCTTTTGGTAACAAGGACGATGATCCCAGACGTGGGGAGCAATTGAGGCGATGAGTAGTTGATGTAGAGATATTATGAGGCTGTAGATGTTGTAGGATAGAAGAGAGGAGAAATTGAATGGAGAGGAGAGAGGGAGGAGTATGTGTTCAGAGGAGAAGAATTGGTGCAAGACCGGGTCTTAGGCTGGAGGAGAGAGCCGTAGGAGGTACAGTACGACCTTCCTGATGTAAGTGGAGAATGTCGTGGCTGGCAGCTAACCTAATAAAGCTACTTTGGGGGTACTTCGAGGTTCGAGTACCACACAAGTGTTTCCTTTTCAAGACCTTGCCCCTGAGAGACTGCAGCGAGCCCGCTCTTCCCTGGACCCTGCTGGAGCCACGCGAGTTGGGCGTCTTTGGGCACGCAAAGTACTGCTTGGTATCTGCGTTACTAGAAATGGTGATTGGTCTAATCGATATGGGGGATAGCGGTCCCTCTTGCGGCGTGTGGCTGTCAAGACTCAAAGGTACCTCTAAAGTACTGACCTTGAATCTTGGAAGCCATCATGCAATCACTCAAGACTACGGGACAGACCGAGACTATTGAAGAAAATGACACCGGATGGCGAACGATTCCGAAGCAACAAGGTTGAATCAACTCTGCTATAGACTCGTAGTATATCGGAAACTAAAAAGAAAAGAAGCACCGATTGATCATTGAGTTGATCATACAAGATTCAAAAGTCAATTCATCATATTCACTGTTCCCTTGTCTTTTCTCCCTTACAACTCCGAGAAAACGCCCTTTTCCTAACGCCACAGACGTGTGTCAAGGCTCGATGAACCACCCATTCGATGGAGAGAAGAAACGTTGGCGCCAACATGTTTCAACCGGGCCTATATCAAACGGTACCATGTCGATAACTGTGACGAGCTGTTATCTGTCAACAGTGCTATACCATTGACCATATTCACAAGCTGCCTTGTTGCCGAGATTACTCTTTCAGATAGCTCGTATCTATCATCACAAGTACCTTGGCACTCGAGGCGCAGTTTCAACATGACGAACGATACGACTCGAGCAGCCGAAAGAAATTCTTGGTTGGACTGGATTGCGTTTCCACGGGAGACCAGGAACCCGCTCAAGAGACTAAAACATGTTTCACTCACGGCACGATTGATTGTCTTGCCTTTTTCTCTGTTAGAGCGATTCAAGATCGGACTATGGCTATCCTCCCTTTATGGTGCATAGGAGAAACAACCTAAGTTTATGTGATCTACCTTTTTACTAAGGTAGTCCTGGGACCAACCTCCAGCATTTGCAGTAAAAGGCTCTGATCCCTCTGGGCCGTTTCTCACCATTGCGAGTCATGATAAGGGGAAGTATCGTCAAGTACCTCAATCTTCACGAACAGTCCAAGCTAGCGCAGCCAGACAATTCTCGTTCCCTATTCAAGCTGTAGAAACTCTGCCGCTATTCCCAATCTTATCTCTTGTGTTACCCGTCTCGTCGACATCTCCCGATCTAGGAAGGCCCCCGCGTTCCACAAACGCGGGAATGGATCCATCATCCCACCCACATTAAACGATTTGGGCCTCGAATTTGGACTTGGACCCTCCAGAATCTTCACAAGGTCCAGAAATTCTGTTTCTCCGGCTAGGGGTGCGGCTCCATTTAATCGCATAATCTAATTGGCTTGTCAACATTTCACGTCATAGAGCTTTAATCGTTTTGAACCGAGCTCGGTTGAACTTGTTTCGTCAAGCTTGAATCAAGCATCAACCTCAATTGAGGAAAGGTAATCAATTTTCTTATTTCAGTTCGACAATTGATTGTAGACCTTCATTACAATGTCTAGCTCGCAGTGTCTGCGCCTCAGGCCACTCGCCTCAGGCCTTGCAAGGCCTTCGGCTAAGCTCAGTGCTCAACATATGACCCGACTTCCCATGATCGCCGCACGATATAAGTCGGGTCCTTATGGCTACACACAGGCTAAGGCTCTTGTCTTCTCAAAGCCTGGAGACCCAGCCAAAGTTCTCAAGTATGTATATTTTATATCTCACCGTAGATAAGACTAACAACTGTCTATAGGCTTCACAGTCACTCTGTCTCCCCTTCTATTCCCTCGGATTCGGTCCTCGTCCGAACTCTCGCCGCTCCCATCAACCCCGCCGATGTCAACACAGTCCAGGGAGTTTATGGCTCTATGCCTCCCTTCACCAACTTAATTGGTACCGCTGAACCTTCCGCCATTCCCGGTAACGAAGGTGTTTTCGAGGTCGTTTCCACAGGCTCACCCTCTTCCTCGCTACAGAAAGGCGACTGGGTCATCCCCGCCATCGGCCAGTTCGGTACTTGGAGAACACATGCCATTGCTGAAGCCGATAAGTTTATCAAGATCGATAAGGAGGGCTTGACTCCTACACAAGTCGCGACCGTGAGCGTCAACCCATGCACCGCCTACCGCATCCTGCGACATTATGGACCCAGTGCTGGTCTTCAAGCTGGTATGGGCATGCGCCCCCTTGAAGTTGGCAGTGGTCAGTGGTTCATTCAGAATGGCGCCAACTCTGGTGTTGGACGAGCTGCCATCCAGTTTGGAAAGCTCTGGGGCTTGAGGAGCATCAACGTTATTCGCGATCGCGAAACACCCAGGGCGACTAATGCGTTGAAGAAAGAGCTCCAAGACCTCGGCGCAGATGTCGTCGTTACCGAAACCCAGTTCCTAGCTCCCCAGTGGAAGGACCAACTAGCACAAATCACCCGCAAGGGTCGTGAGGAAATCGGTCTAGGCCTCAACTGTGTTGGAGGCAAGTCAGCCACCACAATCGCTCGATCGCTCGGCAAAGGCGCTACTATGGTCTCTTATGGTGGCATGGCTAAGCAGCCAGTCTCACTACCACTCGCTCTCCTTATCTTCAAGGATGTCCGTTTCCTTGGTTTTTGGCTCAGCAGACTCAATGAGGAGGATCCTACCGGCAGGAGACATGCCATCAACGATATTCTCCAGCTCATTCGATCTGGCCAGTTCCGCGACGTCCCTATCGAGGAGGTCAAGTGGGACTGGGAGACAGAGGAGGAGACTCTGCGCAATGCCGTGCAGCAGGGCCTTGAGGGATTCCGTAAGGGCAAGGGTATCTTCACATTTGGCGAGACATAAGCGGGATAAAAATATGTGAATAAGAGTATAACGTACATCGTGATTGGCTGGGCTGGCTGTTCCATTATGAACAGGTGAACCAGACCGCTGCAGAGTGTGATAAGTAGCCACTCCTTAAACCATGGTCCGAAGGGTATACAGATCCAAGCCCTCAACGAAATGAATGACAAATGCAAATAATCAGATCAGGTTTATTGCCTAGCAAAGCTGATATATATTATATGAACGCCCCAACTCCTTTTGCCCGTGTCATCAGCAATCATTCTATGCCCTGAAAGCCTGTGCCCACTCATGCAGCTTGTCAATGACAACAGGAGCGTAAGATGTTTGGGCTTCCTCAATGATCCGGTCAAAGTGACTCAGTGCCTCTTCTTCACTCAACTCCAAGTGGAAACGGTCTCGGACCTTGAGCACTGCCTTATCAGGCTCAAGTCGGATATCAGGGATGTTGGCATCGACCATGAGACTAAAGAGATTAAGAATAAGATTTGAATTTTTGCGTAGTGCCGTAAACGCAAGGAAGCAGTACTGCTTGAACTGCTTGTAATACTCTGAGTTCACGCCACCCATGCAATCCACCATCTCCTTGGACAGCTTCATCAGAGGCGCGAAAGGCTTGGGATCTCTGCCAAGAATGTAGCCGAAGTCGGCATGGAAGAAGTGGCCGTCAGGTGCAAGCAGCAAGTTCTCCAGGTGACGATCGCCAACGCCGAGGATATAAGTGATGACACAGTATCCTGCGCAAGATCTTACGTACGTGTCCAGGGTTTCTTGTCGGACGCCAAGAGGTTGGTTGTCATCCGGATTGTTAATCTTTAGGTAGGCCAAAGCTGGGTTGTTTTTGAACTTGTTAGCGATGCTTGACAAGCTTTGGGATTGTACAAACTGCGAAGCGCCAGCAGAAGTACTTGTCGCCAGGATCTTGTAGGGTGACAGCTTGAGGTCAAGGTTCTCTTTCTGCAGCAGTTGATCCATGAGAGTGATGATCTGGATAACAAGCTGATCCTGTCTAAGATCATCGCCCAGCTTGAAGATAATGGCATAGGAGCTCCCAGTTGTTGTCCTGAAGGTGCACTTGAACGGGTTTAGTGAAGACTTGAACACAACTGTTTGATCTGGTATGATGCTCGTAATCAGTACTGAAGGGTCAAGTGGCATCGGTAAGGGCGGATCGAATGATAACAACTCGTTCTTGGGATCAGCCAGAAAGTGCTTAACTCGGTCGACCTTCTTCGGAATGGATTCATTCGACGTTTTGACCTCTTGAGCAATTCTCGAGAGAATAGCGACTAACTCTGCTTGGCGCAAAAGAGTCTTGCGCGTTTCCTGGCCATCTGGCTGCTTGACAAGCTCGGCCATAAAGTCGTATGCGACCTTGCGGTAGATGTTGCGGTTATCGATCCCTTGCTCAGGGCTGGCATCGTCACACTCAACCATAAGATACCAGTGGAAATAGTTGCCGAGCAAAAAGTTGGCAGCCGCACGCTGGATCAGGAAACGGGCCAGGGATGAATCTTGACTGCTTTCCTCTTCTGAATCTGCTGATATGTGCTCATACTTGAGCGCTTGAACAAGTTGAAGAAGATAAAGCAGAAGTTCCTTGTCGTCGGCTTTTCGCAATCTGTCTACAGCGTACGAACGCACAGCAGAGTTGTCGAAGGATGGTCCGAGGAGCTCCAGCGCATCGTCAACATCAATTGCAGTCCAGCGCCCGAGAACTTGAATAGCTTGTCTCGCCTCGCCCTGATCTCTCCAGTTGACAGATTTGACAAACTTTGTCAACGCTCTCTTGTCTCGTGTCAAGTGGTAACGGAATTTCCATACCAGATCTGCCTCCTCTGGGGTGAGAACATGAGTTGGAGAATATGACATTATGAGATTGAGCTCATCTCGAACCTTGGCATTCGGCTTCAAGTTCTTATCAATGATGCCGTGCCTATACGAGCTTCTGAATAGTCTTCGATGCTTGGCCTCTGCAGGGTTGTCTCTGTGTCCAACTTCAGGGTCGTAGACTTTGATGAGCCGTCTCCCAGGTACCGAAGAGCTCTCGCCCACGGCATTGATACCTGGGCCGTAATGAACCTCCGGCTGACGATTTGCAAGGCTTGCCTGCGAAACCGAGAGATTCTGGAAAGCTGAAATCGGGGGCGGATCGTATTCGTGGTCAGCGAAGACAACAGGGAAATCGAAACGTGGCAGCTCCACGTTCAGTAAGAACGTCGACTGTCCAGGGCGTCCATCCTTGTTTTCGCCATCTTGATTGTCCGGATCGTTCTCACCGTTGATAGCTCGTTGTCTCTGGAGCATTTTCATTGACGATTTTGCAGCTTGTAGGCCTCGTTTCTCAAAGCTCCGAAAGACCATCTGATCCAGCCAGTCAACCCGAGGGATCTCGCCCATCTCGTGTTTCTTGAACAAGGTCTCCATCCGTTCTAACTCCTCTGCATCCTTATCTAGTGGAGGGACTTCCCCTTTCCGCGTTGTTTTCTTCTTTGTCGAAACCAGCGCGGGCGTTGTTGAGTTGTCGGTACCGTCTGCATTCTTGTATCGGTGAACAAGACACTTTTGTCTTCCCTTCTGTACTTGATTGTCCTCGTCAAACATGGGCAGCGTCGTGCCGCCAAACGGAATGGCATGGCCAATGGCCCCTTTGCCGCCAGTCGGTGATAGATCCCACACTGTTATAGCCAAGCATGAGTTCGCTGGTAAGGAGTCGTATGTGATAGGCAACTGTAGCCACTCATTCCATCTAACTTGGTCAATACGTACGCCATCACATTCGGGGGGTATCGTACTTTCGCTCGGATCGAAAAGGTTTATAAGCGGTCTGAACAGGGACAGTCAAGGGTTTTGATCCAGCCCAGATCTGCACTGTGACATAAAGGTCAGAGTATGGGCTAACAGCTCTTGTTAGTCTATCGCAAAAGTCAGGGTAGTGGGCAATGTCGCGCACTTAATGTTGGACCCAGCGTGGCGCAAGTCGGGGCGCTCGAGAAGAGTAGAGTACTTGAAAGGAGGTTCGTCGCCCTCAAGGTTCATACTGCCAAAAGTCAGCTTCAGTATTCCCATGATGGAGGGGTTCGAGGGGCATTACATGCGAATAGTCACAGGATGATGGACGTCCTTAGAACCCGCAAAGGAGAACGGGTCCATACGCCCGTACTCAGACATGATAGGCTATGTCATGCTGTGTAGATAGAAGAGAAGTGGAGATGCGCGCAGAGAATGAGAGCTATTGTTAGTGTTGAAGGTTTTGAGTTGCGTTATTGAACATAGGCAGGTACGTAGTGGCTGGTGTCGAGGTGCGATAAGATAACGTAGAGTGACGTTCACAGCTCAGCCTACCTTATTCCATCTACTGTGGAGAAGATCACATGGGCCCCGTCATAAGGTCTACCTCAGATCAGGTTAGCACTCCACATACTACTTTAGTATATGTACCTTAGTCACTACAGACTTTGACTGTTCAAAGCCAAGATTCATTGACCTCCTCGATCAGCAATCGAAACAGGAATGTTTATTTTATTCACGTACTTTCTAACTCAATCATTGGCTGAGCCACTAACCATGTTTTTATTTGCTTGTCTATGAATTCCCTCTTGTGGCTAGTTCCTTGATCAGCCGCCGTTACCGCATCATCGGAACCTCTACTACCGGACTGAAGATTGACACTTTTTTGCTTTTTATTTGGCTACTCACTTCCCAGTCTGTAGTAACTATTGATGGGATACAGCATGTTCTCGTATTTTCATCAACCAAACATCGGCATGTGTCAAGATTCATTTCCCGAATATCAACCAAGATGCTACGTAGCATTGCTAGTCGAGCTTCCTTATAAGTGCCCCTGGATACCTTAGTCAAACATAGACATGGCAATGGCAATTGTCGATGCCTAATGACCCCAGACTTTCTTATACTTCCCGTCGGCCGACTAAATTGACCAGTCCCCAGCATTGGTTCATTTCATACTACGTAGCTACCCTCTGCGGCACTTATATCCCGATCCGTAGTCATGTCTCAGCGGACATGGATACTGCATAGCTAGGCGCATCCCAAACTTCAAAGCGCATAGCCCAAACCTAGAAGCCACACCATACTGTCATCCCCATCAATCAATGGATATCCCTCAGGGACATGCGCCAAAACTTTAGGCATTTCGTATCCTGGCCTAGCAAGCCCCAGCATCTGAGCCTCCTTCACCTGTAGGTCTAAGAGGACCTATCACGTGCGGCCTTTTGAGGCGTCATAACTAATCTCAACAACCTTCAACTCTCGGACTCAATGCTTTCTCTCTCTAGAGCATTGCTCCCTGCTGTTTCAACTCATGCCACGACCTCGGCTCGCCCAAAGTAGGCCAACATGTCTCTTTCGAGACGCACCGATGCCGCCTCCAAGTTTACGTCTTCGGGGAGATATACCCCAGAGGCCATGATAGTCATAGTACGACCCCTGTCGAATTCGATACTCGAGTACTCCATTTAACACGCCCTATAGACCTGTGCCACTATTTCGCTGTACAATGGCATCGAGCTGCTTCTCCTCATCTTGACATCATCCAGGCGGCATAACGACCTCTTCTCATGGAGTCTTGCTGTGGCTTCCATCGGTGTGCTGCCGTATGCGAGTGGCTGGTTGGTTCGCTATTTCGATGTTATAGGGGACGTTGCAAATATGCTCATAAACGACATTGGCTGGATACTCCTGACTACCGGCCAAGCTCTTGTTCTACATTCTCGACTCAACTTGCTCTTCAAAAGCATCACCATTTTGAAGGTTACGAAATGGATGATTATCCTCAATGCTATTATATGGCACAGCGCAGTTACTGTTCTTTTATTTGCTATCAGCACGCAACAAAAGCTCGACCGCAACGGTGCATTCATCAAGGTCCAAAAGGTTCAGCTGGCATTCTTCTGTGCTCAAGATTTCCTACTTTCAGGCCTTTACATTTGGAAAACGATGAAGATCATCAAGAGAAAAGAAGCTGAAAACCAGACTCCTCGAATAATCTGGCACCTGTTTGCTATTAACGTGGGAATCGTGCTAGTCGATGTCACGCTCCTCGCCGTAAGCTTTACCAACAATTTCCTATGGCAACAGGGCATCAAGGCAGTGGCCTACTCGGTAAAACTCAAGGTTGAGTTTGTTATACTCGGGAAACTCAGCGACTACGTTCACAAAGGAGGTGAATTGATCAGTGCCGAACATCCTGTGTTTGGATTTGTAGAGATGGAGCCCGAGCCTCCGTCAAGGAAACAATCGACACAACCATCAGCTACCCCTGATGCTACACATTTAGAAAGAGTGAGGAAGCAGTCGAATATTTCTGCTGCAGAGTCGTCGCGCAATCGAGAGTTCATGTCCGATGAGATCGCGACGGATAGAAGCGAAGGTGTTAAAAGGCGTACACTGGGTAAGGGCAAAAGTAAATGCATGGATGATTGTTGCAATACTGGAGTTTCGGCTTCAAAATAGTATTATACCCCATGTTTAGTCAATTTTTTTGAAATTTCAAACCATTATACTCTCTTGAGGCCAGTCAGTACATGGTATTACAATCCTGAAATTATATAGTGTTGCATTATCGGAAGACTATCAGACTGGTCGGCCTATTGAACAAATAATTTCTCAGATATATGTACAGTATTATTACAAATTACTACAAATATTTGTACTTCACTCCCCAACTCCTCCTCTATGCTCTGCTCGTACATCATCATCATCTCATCATCCTTTACGTCTATTTGTGTCCCTGGAGATGCCAGTCAAACACCTTTATAAACACTTCCTTTCCATCTCCCTCCAAAACATCTCCATGGCAAGGAATCATGGTATGAAAGTCCCACTTGGCGATCTGTGCCATGCTGTCGTTGAAACTCTCACGGTTCTTGGCGAGGAGATACCAGTTGAATCTCTGTAACCACTTGGTATCGCCACGGGGGTTCTGAACACAAGCGAAGAGCTTGCCAACAGCTCCATCTGCGGGCAATTCTGATTCGGGCACTTTGCTGTACTGCTCGGTGGGGGGTAGGTTGAAGAGAAGATCGGCCTGGATCAGGACTTGCTCAGGCTTGTAAAAGAAGACAATCTCAAGGTTGGCGTGGCCGTCGACGTATTCATAGTCGAAATCGGCATCGAAGTCGGGGTCAATCTTGATTTCCCGCTTGTTTTCCTTCTTGAAGACAACAGCAAACTCATCGTCGTTGATCTTGGGATCATCGGTCTGCTTAGCGCGCTTTTCTGGCAGACCCTCTGGGCCGATGATCTTGGCCGAGGGATACTCCTTTTTCCACTCAGAAATGAAGATGTGGTGCTCATAGTCAAGAGCAACGATATAGCGGACATCGCCTCCCATCTCCATGACTTTAGCTTGGGTGGCTTTGGTGAGTGCGACTGGTGAGAAGATGGCCAGGCCTCCTGAAGTGAGCTTGACTATCGAGCGTCAGTATCGCGCTGAAGTTACCTCTTATGAATGGAAGAGCATACCAAGAGTACCTCGGCCACCAATCTTGACTTTTCCGAATCGTGAAAAGGGGACTGAGAAGGTGGCAATGTTGGGGGTGACATTGCGAATGACCATGACATGATCAGGGTCTGAAGGGATGAGTTTGGACGACATTTCTGCTGAGTTGGACGTTTCTGATTGTGTGCTGAGGTTGTGTTTCTGTGCTGGTAGAGTGAGAGAGGTTGTGAGTTTGGGTCTTTTGATTGATGATGTCGCAATACGAGGTTGAAGATGTATGACGTTGAAGTCGTGTGTTGGAGTATGTTTAAATGCACGTGAGAGTCGAAAGAATCTTTGTTGCTGTTGGTGCTGGAATAATCTGGATGTGTTGACGTTTAAGTATTGAATTCGAGACGTCAGACGTATCATCACGACCAAGGTAATTAATTGTCATCCAATGTCGAGGCGGACCCTGAACTTGAATTGGTAATATTCCAGTTGAGAATAGAATTAGTCTTTGCATTTCTTCAATGACATCAACATTCCGATCCATCCATTGCAATCAATCGGCCGACTCTGGCTGAGTTGGCCCAAGACCCTGGAAATCGGGACTGCTAATTCAAGCATCAAAAGTGGATACAATTGAGCAACATGTGAGTGCTGATATTCCAAATACTGCAATACGCTGCATTTAGACTGGGATGCAGCATAGGTAACCTATTCAATTCTCTTATCTACCATGTACCTAGCTAAAAGGTTCCCTGGCAAATCGGATTAATACTGTCAAAGTTGCTAGCAGCTCACAATTGATTGATTCCAAATATCATTTCAACGTTAGCTTGATCCATCCGGCATGTTACTTCGTCCCGAGAGCCCGATATAAGAGTTGAACCTCGGCTCAATCAGGACTCTACGGTACGCGTATGTTTTCTGCATACCCTCGTTAAATCCGTCGTAGCGGTCAAACAATCGAATTCAGCTGAATTATGTGGAAGCTCGTTGGTTTCGGATATCATGGTTGTAAATGTAAATAATTCATCACTCAATATAATATTATACTGTTTAGACAACTTGGACTCCACTCTTCAGACCAAGTGAACATTAGGTCCAAGCCTCGACCCAACACCACGCAAAAGTAATACACATATATATAATCGAAAGCGACTGTTAACAAACAAAAACAATAATCCAGAAAACCCACCCACTATTCTTTTCATTAGCCACCTGCCAGTTTGTATGTCCTGATTACTAAGGTTGCACTTCCAACGACATCTGTGAAACACGCCCACGATGAACTTGAAAATGAAGTCAGAAGCTGCATAATAACATTCGGAAAGGCCAACATCCAGGATAGCAATACCTCCGGAAGCCCAAAGATATACCCTAATGAGCTTGTATAATAAGAGAACGCAGTTGATACCCATGGCGGTTGTATCGCCATGTACGTCAACATATGGTCCCTCGTCTGGCCGTTGGCAATATACCACAGGTGTCTTTCATGGCGTACCTCTAACCACCAGCCAAGAACAAACAGGAAGAAAGCATGGTTGAAAACAAACCCCACGTTTACATACGAAGGTGGGTTGGGGAATTTCAGTGCTTTGCCGTCGTTATCCACGTTCCTACGCCTGATGAAACGGTGATAAGACCAGGAGAGAAGTTGACAGACAAATTTCATGACAAGACACCAAGCCCAGACCTGGTTGGCTATAAACAGCACTACCAGCATTCTCAAGACCCTAAGCCCCAGTTTTAAGGATTGGAAGATACCAGAATCCTTTGTTGATGATTGTGCAAGGGGATGTGACGACTCGTTATCGACAGTAGTCCCTTTAGTAGGATCTGGATCTGGATCATCTCCGCCATCACTATTCCCTGGTGCTGGCGTGTTCGCCTCTTGAGATGCTTCAGGTATGTCTAAGGATTCACCGGTGCCGTTGCTCGACATGTCTCTGACAGGACTGTTTCCTTTCTCATCTTCAGAAACAACCTCCTTCTCATCATCACTGTCCTTCTGTGGAGTGTTCTCCTCCTTAGGACTAATCCACCACTTCTTGGGTGAGTCTCCGTCTCTCGGGCTGCTTTGCGGCGTTGTGTAATATTGCGTTCCAGCGGACGAAGGAGGGCTCAGGTAAGGGCCTCGGCTCACGGACTCTCTGTTCTTCTTGATCTTTTGCTGCCAAGCACTGAGCTCCCGAGAACATCCAGGTCTCAAGCTTGCCACTGACTCGCTGTCTGGAAAAACAGGACGCTTCGGTTCGCTACTTGCGTTCACCTCTAGATCGTCACCGTCATGGTCTTTATTGCTAAGGAAGCTGTCGCGAGATCCGCTGGAAGGCGCAGTTGACAAACATTGAGAGCTTTCCATGCCTGCAGAGGTTTCTGAGTAGCCAGACCTAGATTTAGAGGCTTCCGATGTCTGCGCCGCGTTTGGAGGAAGATCGATATCGAGCACATGGCGAGCGATGTCAGCAAAGAAACTCTTGATCTTCTTAAATTTACAATGGTGATCCTTTATTGCCGGTACCCAGATATCAATTAGTTCTTTCATGGAATTCTCATTGATGTCGCACTTTTCTAGGTTTTCGCATTTTGATATTGCAAAATCGACGCGCTCATTGTTTTCCAAGAGGATTTTCCAGAGCTTTATTGCCATTTTGGGTGAAAGCATGATGGTGCCATCAGGCCCAGATTGAGGTTTCTCTTGAAGATGAGCAGTCTGATGCTCAACGCCCCCATTCTTTATTTCGAGCTTGTCGTTGAGTTCATCGTGCTCCTTGGTCTCATCCTCAGCTTCTCTCAAGGGAGTGTCCCCAACCCTCTTCTGTTGCCTTTTTCCCTCCTCGGCCATTTCTTCGACTTGGGTATCCCCGCCATCCGAGTCTTCAGCATCAGCCGGAGAGGATATGGTACTGAACTCTTCATTGAGTTGTTGTCCAAGAACAAATGCGTCGTCTATGAGAAGTTCCTTGTCTATGCGAGGATGCCCGTGACCCTGAGCAGCGACAAGCTCCTGCTCTAGAAAAGGTTTTGCGTATATCTTATCAGGAACATCGTCAGGCTCGTCACGTTGCAACTCGGAAGCATTGAACTCTTGCGATAGAGAGCTTGCTGTGTACCGCTTTTGGGGCCGGATCGCTGTGGGCAGTCTAGGGGCCGTCATGGAGGTGCGATGAGCCAGTCCTTTCGGACTACCATAAGTTTGCGATCGTTTGCACAGCGACGTCTTCCTAGAAATAGCTGCGTTCTCGTTTAGGCGATTCAAGGTCTTTTCCGTGCTTATAGCATTCTCTCTCCGATGACGATGACGAGGATGGCGAGAGGGTCTTGGCTGCCCATTGGCCTGTTGGCTACGTATGATCCTCTCAGTAGCTTTGGCACGCTCGAAAGCCTTCCCAGCACTGCCAACACGGTTTAACGCGGAAGTTACACGTTTTTGTATGGGCTTTTTTTGCTCAGGGCTTGATGCAGGGTTAGGGAGCCTGCTCTTCTCCATCACGAGCAACCGCTGTTCTGTGAGACGCTTTTCGCTCTCGATTCGTGACTTCTGACTCTGATAATAATCATCGATACACTGTACCAGATCTTTGATCTGGCGCTTGGACTCATCGTCCTGACTCCGTTGTGTGGCATAGACCCATTCAAGCAGGTCATCGAGCGAACTATGGGCCGTCTTTTTCAAAGCCTGCATGACGTTGAGGGCCATCTTTGGAAATTTGGAAGGCTCTTTGAGACATTCTTTTTCGTAAAATCGATCTAGACTTGACGCGAGGTTGTCCTTCTTATGATTCCATTTCACACCTGTTTCGGCAATTCGAACGTCGAGGTCCTTTTCAAATTCGATGAAGGGATTAGTAACCGACATCTTGACTGCCTGGGTATTTAACAAAGGTGGAATTGAATATGGATGTGTGAGAAAGTTGCTACACGATTCCTGGGTTAATGTGGCAAAAGCAGCTGATTTTGCCCTGCAACAATGTGAAAAGGATTATCGAAACAGTCGCTGGCACTCGATCAAAGGACACGAGGAGTGGGTGGGAGTTTTGAAGGGGTTAAATAAGCGGCTTGCAGCTGTGTGGATGCCTTTGTCTATTCAGATTCTTTGAATCGGACGCTTCTCTTTGACAATATCTGCAATGTGTCAGAAATAAAACGAGGCGCACACCTTTTGCCGTGCACAGGCAGTCTTGCACAAAGGCTCATCGCCGCCAATCGAGCCTTTCTTCATTACTACCCCGACCTCTGCTGTCGGGGAAGAACAAGAACAAAGAAAACAGGTTGTTTGCTAACGGCCTGTGCACAACACCATGCCGGCCATCTCCGAACCACTGCCTGATAGGTATCTCACATGCAAACAAGGTTATCTCGTGTGTTTCATGACAATGAATCATGGATTTGAAAGACTCGACATGTTTGTTCATGCTTCCCCTTTCCCACTCAGCTATACCAACCCCGCGCACCAGGTCCCGAAGTCGTCACCTCCTTTCTGTGAGCAATCATGGGCTCCTTGAGGTCGAATGTGTCAATGATGTCCTGCCAGGTCTCCATGTCCATGGAAAGAATTGCTTGGTGTTTCGCTGCCCCGTGTCGTGTCGGTTCTCCTTCCTCTGCCTCGACATCTCTGTCTATGATTTCTAAAGATCGAGTTAGCGAGTTTCAGACGTCCCGGCCATGATTAACTAACCAAGCGCTGGTAAATCGAATTCATCGAAATCGATCTTCACTCTGCCGTCTCTGACAAGGAAGCTGACGTAGAACATGTTCTCGATGGTTTGGCCGAATGATTTGGGATTCACAACAAACCGCATCAAATCAATGCCGCCGGTGCTCCGAAGGCCATGTTGATGCATAATTCTGGTCTGTTCCTCATCGTCCATATTTTCATCAATCAGGTCCGCCACAGTTTCTTGAATGTTCGCCTGGAGAGTTTGTAATTGATGGAGAATCTTGCCGCAAATCGCGGTGAGATCGTTCTCCTTCTTGGCCAGATCCTCGACATTGAGCACTTCGGGACGCGTCTCAGTCAGATTGTTAGGTCTGAACGGGGCACTTCGCTTTGCAATCTTGCGAGCCTTCTTCTCGACTGACAGAGGTCCAAGGAGGAACCCGGGGAGGGCGGGACGCCTGATATAAGGTAAGCTGGCAAAACGGCCAAGATGCGGCCAGTTCATCATATCGCCCTCATCACCGATGTCTTCCTCACCATCTTCATCACCTCTTGTGGTCCTTCTTCTTTGACGTTGGGTGCTCGAGAGCTCGGGTGCATCATCATCCATAATTCCTCGACCATGTCTCATATATGTGATGCATTTTGAAACAAACTCATCAACATCGATGCCTTGAGAAAGACTGCCTTGTGTGAGTCTCAAAGTCTTTCGGTAAGATAAATCGGTAGTGCTAACAAGTAGCCGTGAGTCAATCGTTGCTTCTGTAGTCTGTCGCACTTTCTTCGATAGTTCATCGGCGCGGAGAATGGCCTCATGAAGCCCTCGCGAGTCCCCTTGTAGGTATTCCTCAGTGTTCTCTGTCACATCGCGAAGTAAATCTCTGAACCCCTGTTGGACTCTGCGGCGCTCCTCCAGTGGCTGGTCAGGATCGTAGATATCGTCATCATCGTCGTCGTCTTCGCTGCCCGCTGTAGGTTCAACGGTCCGTCTTCGATGGCTCGCGGGTTCTCCGTTTCTTGTGTCCGCTCTCTTCCTCTTGGATCCAGATGCGGAGCGACTTGAATCCCGTTCTCTGACTGCTAAATTTCGATGCGCTGGTGTCGCTCTTGAGGGCGGCGACGGCGATCGCGAATGCGACGGGGAATCATGTGTTCGAGTAGGCATTCGTACAATAGGGCAAGTCGTACAAATGTAGGTATTAAATTTAGAATCCAATCCAGCTATGCTCTTGCATCCGTTGAGGACTTGTAATATCTTGGCGCTTTGTTGAAGTTGAAAAGGTTTAGTTGTGGCACAAATCGCGTACTTGGTGATGGTAAACGCGACGTGAGGCAGGTACGTACTTCTTTCCATTAAACGTACAGTGAACTTTGAAACCCACCTGCCCTGAGAGAAGACGTTGGTGGGGCAGGCAGGGACGGGGAAGGAGAGAGCAACTCAGTTCTCCACACCTTTGGATCTGACAACGGAACCTTAATTGGGTGGAAATCACATGTGCTAGGTTTGCCTGAGCCTCATCAATTAAGGGACCGGGTATGGTAATAAGTACATGGTGCTCCCACGTCCTGGATTATAGTTTAACATGTCACTAATATAAACAAAAATGTGGTTCGTCCCAGTGATAGTTCTCTTAAGATCTCTAATAATACGATCGCTTTATGGAAACGCTTTTACGCTATGATTGTCCATGATATCAACCTCCCTCCATGAAATAACCCCCACTTGCCGTAAGTATGTACAGTTCGAACGGAAACCTCTTGATTACTTCCACCACTCTCGTTGCAGTTTACCACGTAAAGCTTTCTTCTACAAAGTCCACCACGGTTGAGCCCTGCACTGCTCGGGCAGCACCCCGAACATCATCAGCAAGAGCACCAGGGCCACAGACTGTGACGCACATGGCACCCATCTGCTCTTGCACCTCTCGGGCCAGGATGAGGGGAACGTTTGGCCGTCCTGGGAACATACGCACCGTGGCGCTAGCACTGACAATATCGCGTGGGTTCTGAGGACGGGTGACGAAGATCTGGATGCGGAGTATGTCTTTTCGGTTTGGAATACGAAGAATCGTATCCATGTAGGGCCGCACCCACTCGAGAGATTCGTATTCGCGGATAATCCAGACAAGTGTGATGCGTCGAGCAGCAGTAGTGCCCTGGTTGTATCCTTCGAGGAGATGGCGAATGTACGAGATTTGGTGAGTAATTCCAGTCGAGCCGGCAAAGAGGACTGCATGGCCATATGAATCAAGGCTGTTATGTCCGGCGTAGGGACCTTCCATCGCAGCCTTGATACGGAGACCTCGCGGGCATCTGGAGGCACGGTCGAAGAGCTTCTTAGTGAAACCTGTCTGGGCTCCAATCAGGAAAGAGACTGTAGTAGTCATGGCTGACCTGTCGACTGCGTGGAGAGGATCCTTTTCCGCAATTGGTAAGCTGTTATCGCGAACATGAT
Organism: Fusarium oxysporum f. sp. lycopersici 4287; assembly: GCF_000149955.1. NCBI lineage: Eukaryota > Fungi > Ascomycota > Sordariomycetes > Hypocreales > Nectriaceae > Fusarium > Fusarium oxysporum. The sequence continues at coordinate 2,151,848 of NC_030993.1, forward strand.
TGACCCAGCAGATAGAGAAAGGATGGCTCTCCCAGGCACAAAGACCCCAAAAGCGTAGGTATGCGTGAGTGCCAGGCTCAATATCGACATATCGGGGTAAGTGGAGGGTGACTCGAGTGACGTTGCCGGGCATAGCCTCGCACACCGCATCAGTCCATCCCTTGGAAGACCAGTTGACGAAGACAATCCGGAGCATACGAGCGAGGCGGTCGGCGAACCAGATGGCCATGATGGCCATGATCCAGGGAAGTTGAGGTAGGCCACCTTTGAGTGCAGACGAAGCACAGTGAATCCACGTAGCGACGAAGGCAACGAAGGCTAGGACAATGTGAACGTTGAGGAAAGTCTCGTAAAAGGCATGACGCAAAGGCGAAACGGAAAGCAGAAGGAGGAAGGTCATAGCAACCGTGCCAACGGCTCCCGAGCCTTCAAAAAGTCCATGGGAAAGTTTATGGCCAACACCACCCCAACCCAAGTCATCCACGGCGACGATGAGCCAGGCGATAGTGTGGATATAGACTCGAGACCACATACGACCCATCCATCGATGTAGAAGATTGTAGGTGTCGAAACTGATCTTGAGCAGGCCAATGAGGAGGTTGTTGCGCCCAGCGAAAATGATCAAGGGCACCATGTTGACAAGCGCCAAGGTTCCTGAGCGGCCTCGTAACTCGGCACAGAAAGCAAGCTTGTTCTCATTGTGCCAGTTGAGGACGAACATATAGGCGAAGTTGCTGCCCAGGTAGATGAAGAGGATGATGAAGTGAAGTCGCGAAGGAAGGGTTCCCATGCTAATAGCAGAGGATAGCTTGAACTCTCGGTTGTGGCGTTTGTTCCACAGAGGAGCGTATATGAGGTTCTTCTTGACGTTTGGCATCCAGCTCCATTGAGATATCCTCCAGTACGCTTGTTTGGAGCCGGACACGTTCATGGCAGACACCTGTCGGAGTCTCATCCACAGGATCTCAATTATTCTGATGGACAGAACAACAAGGGCCATGATGCCCAAGGTCCACCACAAGGCATCTTTAAAAAGTAAATTCATAGGTTGGTTTACACCATCGAGATTTGAGTGATAGTTTGGAGTTGCCTCAGCATCTGCAGGAACGGCTTCGCCACGAGATTTGAGGGTTGATGTTGGTATGTATGAGCTGATATCGGCGATCCTGCGCCGTGTGAAATCCATCTTGTTAAGTAGTTGCTCTCTGGGAGCAAGTGTAGTAGGAAATGAGAGTCGGCTTCTTTTTATCCGGTTCTTTGGGCGAATAAAGAGGGAGAATTCGCAGTTCGCTGTGAATGAATGATGGACAATATAATTGTGCGACGAACAAAAGGTCCCGAATAAGAGTCAAGAGGTCAGTGGTGGTTTTAAAGAAAGTAGGTGTATGCTGTTCCTCCTTGTGTTCGCTCTTTGGTGTCAGAACATGATGGTAAACAAATGATTGACTTGGCGCTTGTGTCGATAAATCGTGATCGGCGAGCGAGATGTTCAGTGGTGACTTGGGAGATTTGGTGCTGGTGAAGGTGTGTTCAACACAAAATGTAACGCAGCGCGAAGGCAAAGAACAATAAACGATCCGCGGAGAACAAGGCTGACTTGGGTATTGATCACTGTCGCTACAAGGCAGTTCTCAATGACGTAGGAAGTCCAAGTCGTCTTCACCTCGTCCACAAGGTGATGATGTTCTCAGTTGCAGTTGGAAAGAAAGCAGGCCAGGCTGACGATCTCCAACTTTGGGCGGATTTGGATCAGCGGTAAAGAACGGGTCGATGTCAATTGCCGCGAGTAAGTGAAGGGCAAGGGCGAATTGAGACACAGGCCAATCGATAAAGGCAGGCGTTTAAGACGATCGACGTTGACGTTTGGGCGCTTGCGCGAGTAGAATGATAGTGAATGGAATAAGTGAGGTAGGAATTGAGGCGCTTTGTCGCAACACACAAGACAATACCCAAATAATGAATGATCGACCGGAGGAAACAATAACAATCGAAGCCAAGCGGGAAACGGTTGTTTTTCAATGTTTCAACCTGTTCTGAGACCCGAAACCCCAAGCAGAGACAAACACGAGGGCGAGAACCGGTGAACAGTGGTCGACAGTGACGAAAGCAGTCTTGTCAGGCGGATTGAGGTAGAGAGTGGCCAGCCTCAGCGAAGAATGTTTCAATGGTCCAGAGGACGAAAGAAGAAAAAGATAAAAATAAAACAGGGGGAAAAAAACCACCGTAAACGGCACGAAGCAAAGACCAAGAGGAATGAAGAGGCAATACATGAAGCCCAGCGGAGCGGACGTTGTGATAATATGTAAATGTAAACGGGTCCCCCCAGCTCAAGTTAGTCCGCCACTTGACTTGTCAGCCCAGATACAGTGGGCAATCAGCATTCAACTTGGCCGAAAAGGCTGTGTACAACTCGTCTTGGCGCTGAAAGAATTTACTCGCACAGCAGGGCATGGCATGGCAGAGGATCCCCTCCCTGTTCGTCTCTATCACAAGGAGCCCCTTACAGACTTCTAGGCTCGGCACCGCAGAGTCTGGATGGATGGATATAACTGGGACCCCCTGCAGGGCGTGCTGTTTCCAGCTATGAGCCGTAAAGCCGAGAATTCAATCCATATCGATCTGGTTGGACCGCGCATTACACTACGTCTTCCGATGTCTTACAATACAAGAGCTACAAGATTCATGGCACAACGAACCACGAGCGTTTAAGCGCATCTTACACAAGTGCCTAGGAACTTTAGCACCCGACTTTAAAAAGCCTCCATCAGCTGCAGCACGGCAGGGGCACTCCCAGCAACGGCGTGGCTTCGCAAGATATGGCCAATTGGGTGAGAGATGTCGCTAGCAGATCTCAGACTTAGGCCTCCGGCGGAAAAGGAACATTATTTAGTGGCTGCTCGTTGGCAGATCCTGGTAACTCAATGCTTCTGAAACCAGCCACTTGCTGGCCCTGGCTGGCCCTTGCTCAGGGGACCACCCAGGCCCCCTTTTGGAATGGCGAATGGGAAACTCCAAGTTTTCTGCTCAACTCTTCAGGGGTGGACTGGCTGTCAAAGGCCAGACCTGCTGCAAGAATGTGGGCACTTGAGCACTAACAGCGCTTCGTAGCCACTCAATGCCCCGCAGCATTGCCGCCAACGACTCATTCTCTCAGAGGCATCCGGTCAGGAACGCTCGCTCTCGTATCACAAGCTCAAGTTCAGCACCGCCGCGACACGTTTCCAGACGACAAAATGTTTCCTGTTTGATGTTTGGATAAACGCATCGGTTTCTAGTTTCTCGTCTCATTGTTCCTCTGACGCAATCCTGCTCAGAGTGGATGAAAATGGGCTGACTGAAACATCCTACGGCTTAGACGGCAAACCATGAGGGGCATCTGTCATGCCATGAACCACAACCATGATGGCAGCTCCCATACTTCACCAAGACTTTTCAACTCAAGGCTTCGTCTCCTCGCTTAGCACAACAGATTGCCAATGCGGACCAAAAGCCTCAAGAGACAAGGTATTCAAAGATGCTCCCTGCAAACATCATTGCCAAGGGTCAGACGCGGCCCGCAATCTTCAGATTTTCTCGTTCTGTGGTTGATGGAATTCTGTTTCGACGTCAGTTTGATCCTGCGGCCCAGCTAGCCTGTCCGCCGTCTAGCATGATAACGGAAAAATGACCGCTGGATATCCAGGCCCACGAGGCTCTTGATCCTTTGGCGCACATTGTTATCAAGTCAACTGTCTTGGCGTCACAGATAAAATTATCTAGTGCCTGAATGCTCGCTTCCGACGCCTTGGTAAGCTACATCCGATGTATACAGCCCCACGAACGGGCGCTATCTCGATTCTAGAAATGGAAATCTCAAGGCCCCTTGAGGAGATTGTCCTGAACCTGATGCTTGCGTTAATCCTTGAATCCTATCGGCCAGTCAAGCCGCGACCTTACAGCAGGACTTCGTAAGCTAGGTCGCCGTGACATTGCCATTCTTTGCATCGGCAGGCATTGGCTTCTGCAAATCGCTATGATCTTGGAACAGGCCATCTTACCCCAACATCAGATCGTAATAAGCGCGGGCTTGGCCGGTGTTGTGAGTTTGTCACTGTTTGTGGAAGATAGATTGCCGATAGTGGCATGTTTGTTGAATCATCATCGCAAGTAGCACGGACATCGTCCTGTGTCAAGCCTCCTTGATCAATGTCATGCATTAATTACAATACAAGTGGCGTGTGGTGTAATAGTTTCGGTGACCGTATTCTCGGTCGCAGGTGAGGCGCCACACTCAAGCGCCACACGAGGCGTCGCTTGACGGGATGAATTCGCAACCTCAGGCAGCCACGGATCGCCGCTCCGTGACGCACCCGAATAACGCCGGAAATTTCCAGGAAGGCTATCACGAGCCGGGCATTGAACATCGGTTGTACAGCCATTGCGGTCGACACAATGGGTTCCAGCGAGTCGAAACCAATCTCCTCACATGTGTGGAAGGCGTAAGTTAATCCAGTTATGGAGGGTATGCTACTATATTCCGATCAGTGACTAACAGCTTGCCAATAAACAGCTCAGCGCCTAACGGACTGTCACAAGATCTCGTTGATTCACTACAATCCAGCAATGAGGTACTTCTATCCGCATCGACTTACTAGTATATTCTCCACGAGCGTCAACCGAAGCTAATGCACGTTCTCTCGATTCTAAATAGACCGATGCCTCTCGTTCCAAGATAGTCGAGCTCCAGATCCAGGCCCGCGTGGCCGAGGAGCTCAAGAAGCTACAGCAGAAAGAAGCCGAAGCTCTCAAAATAGCACACGAGAAACTCGCCAGCGCCGATTTCAAAGATAACAACAGCACGAGCCAGTACACCGTCAGCAAGGAGATTGAAGCCATGCGTGAGAAGCTCGAGTCACGCAAGCAAGTGCGTCCTCTGCCCGAGAGCGTTGAGGGAGCACGCAATGAAGTCATTCGATGTCTGCGGGAGCACGACCGACGGCCGCTCGACTGCTGGCAGGAGGTGGAGAACTTCAAGGCCGAAGTTAAGAAACTTGAGAAGAGCTGGGTCGAGAAGGTCGTCTCGTAGAGAGAGAAGGAAAATTGATAATGGGAATGGGGACTGATTCTATAGAGATATAGAGGTGATGGGCTCTGGTATGCCCAGACAGGTACGCACGTGTACATTACGGCATTGGTAGCGGGAAAAGCTAGGTTGAGGAATCAAAGTGTACAACTTATATCTCAAAGAGTAGTCCTGCGTCTTCCTCCTTTCCTGATTTGGCGCGGTCTGATTCTGGTTCTGTCTCTTGCTTGACTTTCAGCTCGGCTTTCTTTCGCAGGCCCTCAGCACGCTTCCTTTCTCTTCTCGCTGCAGCGTCCTCCCATTCTTGTCCTTCAGGGTTTAGACGTGGTACTGGAGCAGAGATAGCGTCTCTGAAGGCGTTTTGGAAGCGTTCAATGCGCTTCTTATTCTCGATATACCGCTCATTGGCAATCTGGACGAGGGTCTGGAGGTACTCGGGTGAGACTATGCGTTGCCGATGGCCGTCAACTTGCTGCCCGATGAGAGACTCAAAGGCAAGTCCCATTGTCCGTATAGCCACCATAGGAGTGGCAGCATCCTTGCCATTCGGGATGATATTGAGGGCACCCGACTCACGAAACCCTGCCTGTAGGCCGCAGCGCAGAAGTAGTTGAGCATGTTCCGGTGATGCTGTGAGGACGTGGAGGATCTACGTAATATCTCAGTATGAATGTTCTTTGTATAATATAATGCCTTTCCGCTATATTCGATACAGCACAATTTCTGCTTACCATTGCCTCGTACTTGAAGTGAACAAGTCTTCTCTCTTTCGGTTCTCCGGTTGTCTCCTGTGCCTCTGTAGATTTCTGGAGTCCAAATAAACTGCTCCAGTCTGTACTTCCACTCTTGTCAGGTACTGGATCATGGGAAACGAACAGCCAAGCTCCCCCAGCGCCTTTTCCACCAACACCTGCTACCTGTTCATCTTCTCCTTCAGTGTCAGCAACTCTCCGCCCTTCAAGAAAAACGCTGACACGGCCTGCACAGCTGCTAGTAGTGACAAATCCGGATTGTTGGTTAATTTCATCAATGAGATCCCTGATGCCCTCATCTATAGAGCCTTTCGGTGAAGCATCCGTGTATTCTGTATCTGGAATTGCCAGTTGTTCGAGAATCTTTTTCTTTCTTTCAACAAAAGCGGGCGGAGAAGAAGCGAGTTCCTGCATATTGGCAAGAGGCAAGACTTTTTATTTGTTAACAGTGGCGCAAGGCTGAAAAAGGTCACGATGGACAGTTGTAGGTAGCACTAAAGGGTAGGTCGAAGGGCTCAGATAAGACGATATCAGAATCTGGCAGTGGGGATGTGATGTTTTGTTAGCTCGAAAACTCATGTCTTAACGCGGGGTAGGTAGCTTATCATTGTGGCTCCAACCTCGTGATCCTGATTACCATTGACATTTGACCTCATTTCTCATAATTGATATCGCAGATCTCACTATCAAAGACACATTTGAGAAGTTTGGTTGATTCTTTCATTTATTGTTCTGTCTGCAGCCTGCGACAGATCTATCTGCTCAGTCATGTGCTTGCTATTCCTCCATTGCACCCAGCTTCCTGTATTTTTCCTAACGCCGTTCAATGATTCCCGAAATACCAAAAGCTCCATTCGGCTCAGTCACGATAACTGCTGAGCCAGTTTATCTCCTTAAACGCCTCGCATAATGCCTCAATCATTAAGTCATCAAAGATAAGTGGTTGTCTGGGTGCAAGTGCACTCATACGGTGGGCAGAGCCACTTTCTCGAGAGCAGCAGCAAGCTTCTCCTCTTGTTGCTTGCGCTCCATCATAGCAACGAACTCGGCGTATCGAGACTTCTTGTTGTGGATACCACACTCAGTCTTGTCTTGGCCCTTCCATCGGCCAGCTCGCTCGTCTTCACCCTCCTTGACGGGGGCAGTAGAGTGCCAGTCGCCGATGGACTTGTAGCCTTGGTCGAGGAGAGCGTTGTAGGGAACATTGTTCTCCTTGATGTAGTTGTTGACCTGCTTGAAGGACCAAGTGGCCAGAGGGTTGATCTTGACAACACCACGCTCATCGTCAACTTCAATGATGGGGATGGATCCACGGGCAGCACCCTGAGATCGTCGACGACCGTTGAGGACGGCAGCAACCTTGAGCTCATCATAAGCTCGCTGGAGAGGCTCGACCTTGGCAATCCAGTCATACATCTCACTGGCGGTGTTCCACATCTCCTTTCCGTACATGTCCTCGAACTCTTCGGTAGTGTTGACGCCATCGGGCTTGAAGATGTGGACAGGGACGTTAGGGTATCGCTCCTTGACTCGGTCGACAAGGTCGTATGTCTCCTTGAAGTGGTACAAGGTATCCAAGAAGATGAGGTCGACAGTGGGAGAATTTGGGTGCTCCTTCTGGATCTTGGAGAGCATGTCCATGGTTGCGAGACCGGTCAAGCCAAAGGCAGTCGATTGGTACAGGTTAGGGAACATGACCTTGCAGAATCGAAGTATGTCCATGGGGTGCATATCCTCGAGCATGTTGTTGAGATGGTTGATGTGGGCCTTGGTGAGAGAGACCTGGGGTAGAGTGGTTGATGATGATGGTGACGAGTATTCTGAGTTTTGTCCAGAGACATAGCCTGACTCGCACTCAAGCTTGATGTCGGTGAGTGACACCTGCGAGGATGTTTGGGAGATGAAGGCAGGCATGTTCAAGACGCGGTGATGGTGTTTCGAAGATGAGTTGTTACTTGGACTTGTTGAAAGCTGGAATAGGTGAGGAGCGTATCCCAGTTATATCTAATCGGCAGCCAAAGGTAACGTAGAGTGAAGAGGCTCTAGTCGAGTTGATGACGCAGATACTGTGCTGATTTGATTATAGAGCAGGATTTCAAAGCACTGGAAAGACGAGATGACGAACACGTTAATGAACGAGGACAGTCAAATTCTTAAGTTAAGTCAAGAGAGAGGGAGACGGAGAGGGAAGAGACGTGCTGAGTTGTATGGGGTTTACAAGCTATGTCCGGGCGACCGCCCGCTGTGCCCCCGATCAAGGGCGTCCTTAGTAATGTGCAAGGACATCGTCCGAACCCGAGAGTATTCTGCCTGTGACGAGCCCAGGACGTGGAAAAAGATGGGGAGCTGCAATTGCGCAATCGCCGCCATGAGGATTAACGACTATGAGTTGCAACTGAGACTGATCACGACATCGACGCTATACCTTTCGCGATGGGGGCGCCACGCTCAGGACAAAGCCTGATTGGCCTATGGACCAAAGCCCTGAAATGGCGCCCAGCAGATGGGACTTGTTTTGCCTCACCTCATCCCGGACAACGACATAACTTCGATACAGCCGCCGAGCCGGAGGTCCATTGGGCCTTTTCTTCGGTGGGACTATAGGTAGCGGCAACCCCGGAGGTTGGAGGTTATCATCATCATGCGAGCAGAAGGTTCTATAAGCATCGCTTAGAAATTATATGGTCTTTATCTGGCTCATCTCGCAATCAAAGTCGAATCCCATGTTATCTAGATCTGGGGATGTATTGGATTGGCGAGATCAGATGGAGTCAATGACTGACTAGGGCCATTGCATGATTATGAGCACGAGGGCAGGTTCCCCGCGATCATGTCATTTTGGCTTGGGTTGCGAAATTCTAATATCCCCGGAGGAAGCGAATATGCTTTCCTTTTACGATGATAGTGTGTCACTCGATGTATGTATGTATCTCTGTCGCAAGAATGAGCCATTGTGTTATCACATCCTGAGATCGATGATATCAAAGTTGTTGATGACTTTTGAGTTAGGCTTCATACGGGCCGACAGCTCGATGCCTGTATTCCAACCCGTATGAACGCACAACAAACAAGTTAAATTCCAGTTATAAAATTACGCTGGCGTCGTCCATGCCCCCAAAAAGACGTGCTTCAAAGGCGCAATCTAATACCGGGCAGCCGGTGCGGCAGTCGGTCTTTGTCAATATGAGGTTCGGAACATCGGTACCGAGGAACCGTGCGACTGCCGTTGTGCCTGGCTCCAGTTTAAACAATTTTTTCTCCTCTTCGGGACTATTCGCACGAGGGATTAAGGTTAGGCCGTGTCCCGATAGTTGAGTGCTCACTAATACGGGTGTAACAATGAAATGCCAAACTTGCTGACTTATCAAGCTAACGTGGAGATCTCTGGACCTAATCTCAAGCTACGTCATAATCCCAGCTCGTTGCTTGCGTCAATGCTTTATCAATGTGACCGTACTCTATAATTTTGTTGATTTTCGCTCCTGGGTGAGCCAAGTCTTCATCATCTCAATGTTTCCTTCATGAGTTAACACATACAGTTTGCTATCAAAACCGAGTCATATGGCGCCAACCCAATGAGCTAACTTGATGACCAAAGTTAGGACTCCAACAAGACAAACTGTGGGCTACAACTACGACCTCCAGAGCTTTACCACAGACAATTCATCAGAGTTACATACATGTTAAATTAAACTCACGTGATTTTCCAGGTTCATTGAAGGTCTTCATCAAAATGACAAAACCCGTGAGGCTGCGGGCTTATTTGCACCAATCATACCCTAGACCAAGCCTGACAGGAGCCGCAGAAGCCGTAAGGTCAAAGTCGCACGAGCCATTGGCGGGGCTAAACACGGAGAGAAGTGCCCTGGCGAAAGACAACCTACGCTCACTACCCTCTCACCTTTGAAGATTGATTCAACGCAAGCTTCTAGGGTCCGTTGCTCGCTGTACCATAGGCGCTTGCGCGTCATCGCTTATCCTATCTACGTTGATTTAAACATTTCTTAGTCTCCTTTCTGGGCTTAAAACCTCGTATCTCAGCTCTTCCCTGACGCTATTGATTACCAGAACCAGTCAGAGCCAGTCAATCAGACGTTAGCAAATCTCACCCCGCGCACGCACGCAAGTACAGTACACACACAAACAGGCAGTCAACACAATGGCAGACCAGACAAGTCCCACCAAACAGAATGTCACACGGCCGCAGCTGGGCTCCATGAGGAGCAGCTCATACCTTAGTGATCACCAGGAGTACCGCCCTCCTCGACCCGACTCAGCTCGACAGGATCAGCTGTTCCACGGCATTGACACCGTTATAGAGGACACCAGCAACTCACCCGTTCCCCAGACAAGGCCTATCTTGCCCTTCAATGGCATCCCGTCTGAGGAGAACCCCCCTACTGTCGTCGACAGTGGACTGAGCCACTCGTACTCTCACCCCAATTGTGCCCCCAGAGCTGGTGAGAAGACGGATCGTCTTATCGCGACCCTTTTCTATAAGCCAAGGGGTGAGGACCAGGGCTCCAGATCTCCCGTCAAAACCACTTTTGCGGACAGTAACGAGTCTCTGCCCGCCAACTTGGCCCCGACAACCGATCCCAATGAGTATCCTCTGGAGCCGCCAACTCAGGAGTCAGAGCAGCTGGACCACATCTATGGTTCCTATATCTCACCTCTATGCATCACCTCATTCCTCCACCTCATGTCTTCATTCCCTCTTCCTCAGGACGCCGATGAGCCTCACTCCTCTCATCGATGTTTGGATAACCAGGAGCAACCGCGCATTGTTGAGCTCACGCTCTCTCCTACGCCATCACCTGAATATCTGAGCCTGGATGACCTGAGAAAGCATGAGATGATCTACCGATTTGAGCAGGAGTGGAACGTCGATGTGGTCCTTCAGCGAGATACAGTGTGGAGACGCCACCCTCGACTTGTGGTTTTTGACATGGACAGCACACTCATCACTCAAGAGGTGATTGACCTTTTGGCTGATCATGTCAAGGATCCCCCAGATCTGGCTGCACGAGTTGCCGAGATCACACACCGTGCCATGATGGGCGAGCTGGAATTTGAGGCTTCTTTCCGCGAACGAGTTGCTCTTCTGAAGGGCCTCCCTTCCAACCTGTTCGAAGGCCTTCGGCCAGTATTGGATGTCACCAAGGGCGTACCAGAGTTGATCAAGGCCTTCAAGCGACTGGGTGTCAAGACAGCTGTTCTCTCAGGCGGTTTCCAGCCTTTGACAGGATGGCTAGCTGGCCAATTGGGCATTGACTACGCCCACGCGAACCATGTCGTTATTCAGGACGGCAAGTTCACAGGTGAGGTTGAGGGGGTCATTGTCGGCAAGGAGCGGAAGAGGGATCTTCTCGTCGACATTGCTGCCAAGGAGGGCATTGATCTGTGCCAGGTCATTGCTGTTGGCGATGGCGCTAACGACTTGCTCATGCTGGACAAGGCAGGTCTGGGAGTTGCATGGAACGCAAAGCCTCGTGTTCAGATGGAAGCTAACGCCCGCCTGAACGGAGAGAGTCTTTTGGACCTCTTGTACCTTCTTGGATTCACTTCCGAAGAGATTGATGTGTTGGTTGTTTAGTTGTCGGCATTGAGTTCAGACAAAGTTGTCACAAGACTGGTGAAGACAGGAGTTTAGGATATTACAAGGAACGCCGGGTGTTGTAGTAGTGAGTGATGAGATACCAGGAAGCAACGAGAAACAAGAGTTATTTTGTGACGTATGTGAAATCATACCACGTCACTGGTGTGATTGGCAGCCCATGTGAACATATCCAGACCAGCCTTTCGCCCGGTCAATTCCCGTGAGCCAGAGATCAGGCACAGACACAATGAGGCCAGAGACAAGTCAAATTATAGTTGAAAGACACAAAGCTAAGAAAAATCGCGGCGCGTCGTATGTGAACTATGGGTGGTTGCTTAGATCAAGCCCATTTTGTCCTTCTTCTTTCTACACAGGGCGTGTGAGACCTGACTGATCCAACTCATAAGCTCTCCCCTCATTCCCTACAATACATGCTTGTTCATGTAGCCAGCTCCAACATCATTCCAAACTCGTGATTTAAGGGTATCCGTCCTTGCCCCACTTGTTGTACTTTTCATGAAGCTCGGCGGGAAGGGTGACGTTGGGAACGACGACAACGTTGAGAGCGCTGGGAGCGTCCTTGGGAGCTGCGTTGGGGTCACCGCCGGGGTGGTACTGGTACTTGCCAGAGCTGCCGCTCTCCCAGGGGTGAGTAGCAATGGTGACGGGAGACTCGGAGGTAGCGCCAGTAGGAGATCGGCCTGAAGATGGCGATGTCAGCAATTGCTTCAGTTTTGACATATCAATTGATTTCCGTACCAAGGTAGTAGCCAGCACCGCCAAGGGCAGCAACCATAACACCACCAAGAATCTATGTCATCCATCTACGTTAGCAACCATAATTCGTGGTCCATTTCCGTCGCTCATTGTTTTGACCGGGCATAGTTCCAAGGGTGGGCCGAGGCATTATGACGCACCAGAATCTCAGGGTTGCGACGAGACTCCTTCTTGAGCTCAGCCTTCTGGTGCTCCTGGAAGCGGCGGGCGGTGGTGGAGAGGAATCGGCGGGAGATACGAGAGGCCATTTTGACGACGTGCTTTTGTGTGCTGTTGAAGAATGGGTTTCTACGTCGGGGCTTTCTTAGGTGGTTGAAGCTTTGAAGTTCTCGTATGATTTCGGAGACAGTCGCTACGATGAATGCGTGCACTATCATTGGTCAATGCCGGGGGAGCTGAGAAGGTCACGTGCAACATCACGATTTACAAGGAATGACGTCTTGAGTTGAGTCCAGAGCTTTCTAGCGATGATGCCTGGGTAACCAGGCCACAAGCTGGCTTTCTACCATTCTTGTCCCTGGCTAAAGCATGAAAGATTCGTTCATTGTGATGCAGCGACGATCATATCAACCTCTTAAAGCCAAGACTAGTAAATTTAGCTGGCTTCGGTCGAGTTTTAAGTGAATGCAACCATTATTAACTGAGTTACCATAACCGAAGTTATTCTGGGACTGGCTGTCAAACGTCAACGAAACGGGTTGCTGCAGAAGGTTTCCACAATCTGTTGAAAGTGGCGTCTTTCTGTGCATGAGAAAGGTACAGAGCATTTTGATTACGGCGTATGCGTTCAGCCATAGCAATCTCTACTTTCCGTGATCAGTTATCGTATGGAGTTCTCAACCTTTGACAGCCCTTACACCAGCGCCGCTAGCAGGGGCTCCAGTGACCTGAGGTTAGCCCCTGGCCCCTTACTAGGGGCCCGAGGACAGCTTGGGAGAGCGCGAACGTCCAATTACCTAAGGATTCGGGCCCAAGGTTTCTGAGGCTGGGCTGGGCTTGGAAAAAGAAACCAGTCCTGAGCCGGAACAAGGACAAGACAGGACAGGAAAAAGGAACAAGCATACACCTCCTCCTCATCTTGTCACCATCCGTCACCTTTCTTTTCGTTGCTGGCCGCCCTTGACGTTCTCTTTTACTTACTGGTTTACTCTCCAATTGTGCGCTCCCTACCTACCTTGCTTAACTATCTTTCTCGCGACCACATTCTCCTAATTCCTTTTTCCACGATCGAAACCCGTATCCTCTCACCCCTGTCCTTCCATCCCTTCATTTGGCTCCTTTGTACAGTACTGCGTAACGCGACCAACCTGCCGACCGTGCCGATTTCATTTTTGGATATCATTCGACACTACCTATTCACTGGCCAGGCGACGAATTTAACGAGACTCTGAATGAGAGGCTGAGCTTGGACCTTTCGCGCCAACGTTCCCTTAATTTCGATCAAGACTTCCTGTAAAGTCGTCTCCAGGTAGACGACTGCGAACGACACCATTATTCAACATTGCCATCGCTATGGCCGCGAAATCCGATGACGATGGCTTTTCAGCGCCACATAATTCCCGTTCCGAAGCGGCCCGGCCGCCGAGCATCATTTCTTCTCGAATGACGGACATCGCGAGTGAGGACGGGGACGGGCCAGAGTTGCAAAAGAACAGAATGAGCATTCCTCGAAGTGCGGACATGGGTTCCCGGCCTGATACTGCACGAACGGGAGCATCTTCCAGGGGTCCATGGCAGGGTCAGTCTTTGCGTAACAAGACATATCTTTCTGGCGTACAAGCAAAGAGAGGGAGTGTCGAGAGTTCGACTGCCGGTTCTACAAGTCAAGCGCCAAGTTTATCAAGCAGAAGCCATGTTCCATCGTTGCAGTCGCATGCCTTTTTCCGACCCATGAGCTCGCAGAAATTACAGGCGCAAAGAGGAGGATCGCATCGCCCATCTACAATGAGTCAAATGTCGCCAGCGTCTCCCATCTCACCAACGTCACCAACATCGCCAACGTCACAACAAAGATTCGATGAGCACGGCGAAGCTAGCGGTAGTCAAACACGGCAAAGTATCATATCGAACCCGATTGCGCAACTGCAGCGCCAAACAAGCAATGACGAAAACATGCGATCTCCACCATCCCGAGGCACGGAAATGACGGAACAAGAAACTTTGGACAGAATAACAGCGAATACGAGCCCTAGTCATGGCCATTATCCCGCGGGGAGTTTGACGGATAGTGTTCGTCCTCTTCAACAAGGCAAGACTTCCGATACAGGTCACTTTCAGCATAACATCATTGTGGACAAGAGTTATAAGGACCTACACAACCTGCCCAGCCCGATTAAATCTCCACGGTCGTTTCGATCAAGCTTCCTCATGCCTGGTCGAAGTAACGAAGGCCAGCAAAGTCAGAATCGCAGTACCGAAGGAGCTGAGAAACTCTCTTCGTCCGCATCTTCACCACAGTTCAGACCTGTAGACTCTCATACTGAACGTCATCCCCGTGTCCCTCATAAGCCGAGTCAGAAATCCGATCTCGGACGTGTTCATCAGTATTTCGATGGCAACACAGTATTCTGTCTCGGTGGTCGCTGGCAAAACACAAGAGGGAGACCTGTTAATATTGCGACTGGTATCTTTGTCATCATTCCTTGCGCCCTGTTCTTTGGTTTTGAAGCACCTTGGTTATGGAAGCATGTATCGCCTGCGATACCTATTGTGTTTGCATACCTTGCGTATGTATGTTTCTCTTCATTCATCCACGCCTCCGTTACGGATCCTGGGGTAAGTTTTATATCTTGCTCAAATCAAGGTGTGTGTCGGCTAATGCTTGTCAGATTCTTCCACGAAATCTTCACCAGTTCCCCCCTGTCGACGACAACGACGACCCTCTCCAACTTAGCCCACCCACAACAGATTGGGCATTGATAAAATCTGCCGAATCATCAACAGCCGCAATGGAAGTTCCGGTTAAGCACTGTAGAACATGCAATATCTGGCGGCCACCCCGTGCCCACCACTGTCGCTTATGCGATAACTGTATTGAGACCCATGATCATCACTGCGTGTGGCTCAACAACTGTGTCGGGAAACGTAACTACCGATATTTCTTTACCTTTGTTACATCCGCAACTATCCTCGCGGCCTATCTCATCGCCACTTCTCTTACACAGATTCTTCTTTACAAGAATCGTGAAGGTGTCTCATTCGGAAAAGCTATCGATCACTTCCGAGTTCCTTTTGCGTTGGTATTCCTTGGGTTTATCTCCTTCCTTTATCCTGCTGCTTTGATGGGATATCACATCTTCCTCATGGCGCGAGGCGAAACGACCAGAGAGTACATGAACTCACACAAGTTTGCTAAGAAGGAGCGTTTCCGGGCATTCTCTCAGGCCAATATGTTCAAGAACTTTATTGTTGTTCTATGCCGCCCTCGACAACCCACATATTATCAGTTCAAAGCGCATTATCATGAAGGCGACCAACGCCTAGGCATTCGAAGAGACAAGCGGCCGAGATCGAGCTCTCAGGGATTGGAAATGCACGACGTCGTCCCTGGAAGTTCTGGTTTTCAAGGCCCAGTGGCTCTGAGAAGTGAACAGAGTCATTAGCCGATGCACTGAAGTGGAATTTTACTCTTGCATTGTAATTGTATTTTCTTTTTTCAAGATGGCGTAGCTTCTGGGAAGTATTCATCATGTGAGGTGGTCAGGATGATATGATGCCTGTTTCTTTCTTCTTTTATTATACCCTACCTACCTTATGTTAACTAGTCGACCACATTTCATGTATTCATTCCCCTTTTGTTTTTAGCACAGACTCTGGAAAAGTCGGTAACTTATGGTATAGCCACCGACATACGGGCGTTGAGCGGGCATTGACTGGGAAGACGAGCCTTGGCTGTGATACATATCTGAGACTTATTTAGATACCAGTCAGTTTAAGCCACTAGATTCACTTTTCTCACACACCATTTTTGCTTTACATGGAGTGAGTGATGTCCAGAACTTTAATCGAATTAGTAACTGACAAAATAGGGAATGCATTTAATTTGCCTCTGGATCGGTAACTCTAGAATCGCATATCAAGAGTCCACTAAATGAGTCCCCGGAATGCACGTGGAAATAAACAAGGATAGGCTTTAGTGGGGCGGAGTCTCCGAGTGGATGGCGATAAGACAACCGCCGCTAGCGATAAGAAAAATTTCAAACCGAAATTTAGTAGTGCGCCCAACCTATGAAAGTCGCTTTGTTTTACCTAACATCCATCGTAAGCAGCGTTTTTTCTACGCTCGCTACCTATTTTTCCCTCAAGGGCCTCGTTGGTTTTTGTTGTTCTTTTTTTCCCCTTCTTATTTCTACTGTCCTCTCCTGGAACAGTACCTAATAGTCAACGAGGCCCATTAATCGTATATATTTGTTTGCTTATACGAAGAAAACGATAGACGATGCCTCACCCCGTTACGCCGCCGTCGCAGGACCCGACGATGGTATCTAATGAGGCCCCGCCCCCGCCATCTCAAGAAACCATCAACGACCTCCTCAACACAATCTTTACTGCAAAGACCTCGGCCGCTTCGATAGATGCATGCTATGGCCTGTGCGAGATTATCCTCTCTTCGGTTGGCGTTGCCGGCTTGAACGAGTACGGCATAATTGCCGAGATCAAGAAGGCTGCCGCTGATAAGAAGTCGGGTCTTCGTCGCGAGTCCAGTCAGAACCTTCTAGGTGCCGTCTTTGAGCGTTTCCTCCCTCGACAGCCTGTCAGCGAGGTTGTTCTGCTCCTCCAGGATGGCGGTCTTGTCGGCTGCGCTCTCGATGCTCTCTCTGATAAGGGCGCTGTCGTCCGCGAGGCCGCCCAGTATGGCCTCGATGCCGCTTTTGGCATCCTGAGCCCCGAGGCTCTCGTCGCTGGTCTCCTTCCTGCTCTTACCGAGTACCTTTCCAAGAAGACCGGAAAGTGGCAGGGAACCGTTGGCGCCTACAAGCTTCTTCAGAAGATGGCCGATAAGGCTCAAATTTCTATTGGAGGCACCAAAGAGGAGGCTCTTGAGAAGGATATCCTCCGTGAGGCCATGGGTGCTAAGCTCGCTGGCTTGATCCCCATCGTCGAGAATGGCATGCATGACTTGAAGGCCGAGGTCGAGAAGCAAGCCGTCCACACCATGAACTCTCTCACTACCCTTCTCTCCAACGACGATGTTGCTCCTCGTATCCCTCTTCTTATCGATACCATGCAGCACCCTTCTTCTCAGACTCTCCAGAAGGCTATTCACGCTCTGTCTCAGACTACCTTCGTCGCCATCGTCACCTCACCCGTCCTGGCTCTTCTGACCCCTTTCCTCGAGCGATCTCTTAACAACCCCACCACTGCCCAGGAGGTTCTCCGACAGACTGTCGTTATTGTCGAAAACTTGACAAAGTTGGTCCACGACCCCATCGAGGCCCGAACTTTCTTGCCCAAGCTGATCCCTGGTGTCAAGAGCGTTTGCGACCGAGCCTCGCTCCCTGAGGTTCGCGAGATCGCTGAACGCGCCCTCGCCACTATGGAGAAGGCTATGGGTGACGATAAGGACGTTGTCGCTCGTACCGCTGGAGACGATGTAGCCAAGATTCTTGATGAGCAGATCAAGGCCAACGGCGGCCTTGCTGGAAGCCTGGACCTCTGGAAGCAGGCTCGTCCCTATATTTCCGACATGGTTGCTATCGATGTCAACTACCGATTCGTCAATCGCATCTCTGGAAGAATTGCTCCCTACGTCAAGAGTTTCGTGAAGGATGCTGAGGCTCCTCAAAAGATTGCCGACACTATTCAGCAGCATTATGTTGATGAGGACCACCGCCGGTACGGTGTTCCTGAGAAAGAGGACGACGGTGAGGTCGAGATTGTCAACGCCGATTTCTCTCTCGCCTATGGTGGTATGCTGCTCTTGTCACACACCAACCTGCGACTCCTCAAAGGTCACCGATATGGTCTTTGCGGCCGCAACGGTGCTGGAAAGTCTACTCTCATGCGAAGCATTGCTAACGGCAAGCTCGAGGGATTCCCTCCTCAAGACGTTCTCCGTACCTGCTATGTCGAGCACAACCAGGGCGAAGACGCTGACATCAGCATTCTTGAGTTCGTTGCTAAGGACCCTGAGATTGCCACTCAAGGCCGTGAGCGTATCTCTGAGGTTTTGGCCGAGTTCGGCTTCACTGCTGGCCCCGAGGGTCGACAGGCTGAGAGAGTTGGTTCCCTTTCTGGAGGTTGGAAGATGAAGCTGGCTCTGGCCCGAGCTATGCTCCAGCGTGCTGACGTTCTCCTTCTGGACGAACCTACTAACCATCTTGATGTTGCCAACATCGCTTGGCTCGAGAACTACCTCAAGTCTCATCCCGACATCACCAGTCTCATTGTTTCTCACGACTCCGGATTCCTGGACAATGTCACAACTGATATTTACCATTACGAGCCTAACAAGAAGCTGGCTTGTTACAAAGGTAACCTGGCCAATTTCGTTAAGATTCGCCCCGAGGCCAAGAGCTACTACACTCTCTCCGCCTCTACCGTCCAATTCAAGTTCCCTCCTCCTGGTATTCTGACTGGTGTCAAGTCTCAGACTCGTGCTATTATCCGCATGTCCAACGTCTCATACGCTTATCCCGGTGCGACGAAGCCTTCACTGCAGGAAGTCTCTTGTCAATTGAGTCTGTCTTCTCGTGTTGCTATCATTGGCCCCAACGGTGCTGGCAAGTCGACTCTTATCAAGCTCCTTACCGGCGAGACTATCCCTACCACCGGAAAGGTTGAGAAGCACCCCAACCTTCGTATTGGTTATATCAAGCAGCACGCTCTAGAGCACGTTGAGATGCACTTGGAGAAGACCCCTAACCAGTACCTTCAGTGGCGTTACCAGCACGGTGACGACCGTGAGGTTCACATGAAGCAGACTCGTGTTCTGTCAGATGCCGACCGTGCTCAGATGGAAAAGTGGGTTGACTTGAAGGATGGAAAGTCTCCACGCCAGATCGAGTCTCTAGTTGGTCGTTCAAAGTACAAGAAGACCTTCCAATACGAAGTGTAAGTTCCCTTCCATTGTTTTACAACAAAGCGCAATACTAACTTCCAACAGTAAGTGGCGTGGTCTCTTGCCCAAGAACAACACCATGATCTCTCGTGAGACTCTTACCGAGCTTGGATTCGACAAGCTTGTCCAGGAATTCGACGATCACGAGGCTTCCCGAGAGGGTCTTGGTTACCGTGAGCTTCAGCCCAAGGTCATCTCTAAGCATTTTGAGGATCTCGGACTCGACCCTGAGATCGCCAACCACAACGAGATTGGCTCTCTTTCCGGAGGTCAGAAGGTCAAGGTCGTCATTGCTGGAGCCATGTGGAACAACCCCCATCTTCTCGTGCTTGACGAGCCTACCAACTTCTTGGATCGTGACTCCCTTGGTGGTCTTGCAGTTGCTATTCGCGACTTCAAGGGTGGTGTTATCCTGATTTCTCACAATGAAGAGTTTGTCGGTGCCCTTTGCTCTGAGCAATGGCACGTCCGTGATGGCCGTGTTGCCCTTCGAGGAAACGCTGCCGTCAGTCTCGATCGTTTTGAGGACAGCCGTCCCAGCAGTGGCGTCAACAGCACTGCCGCCAGCTCCGTTGTTAGCAGCGCTGTCAACAGCGGTATCGAGGACAACTCGGATATGAAGTTCAAGGCCAGGAAGAAGAAGAAGATGACCAAGAAGGAGCTCAAGGAGCGTGAGGTCCGCCGCAGACTTCGTCACATTGAATGGCTCAACAGCCCTAAGGGTACTCCTCACCCTCCTGATACCGACGACGAGGACAACTAGAAAAGTTCATTGGATTTTTTTGCTCTTATGTGCGTTTTTGTTTTAAGACTATGCGGATATGAACAAGTCTCCACGTTGTGCGGAATCTGGCGGTTGTTTACAAAAGGAGAATGAAGGCATCATCTCATTTATGCATGATGCGGTATCTCGCTATGAAGAATGAATGGTATTTACATACTTAGATAGACCTGAACGGATGGTATAGAGGCGTTGGTTTGGGATAGACGGCTTTGAATCAAGTCAAACTTTCTACAGATTCGCCTCCCTAGTTTTGTGATGATTTTCGATTTTTCAACTAAACTGTTCGTTCGCTTATTCACTAAGACATAGAATGAGAGCAAATGTCACTGTTGATATCGAGGTGATGGAATATGTATCAATAGAAGTTAATGTTCTAAGCAATAATGATTCGACAGTCCACTTCAATTGAACCTCCGTTTTGAATCAGAATTTATCTGTTATTATATATACAGGCAGGCTCTCAAAGCCTAGCCACGAAAACGAATGTTACTGGGTATGATCCTTCTATACTCCGTTGAATCAAGGTCTGATGTAAAGACAGTACAAAAGAAAGAAAAGGAATAGACATGCTTTTGGGGCGGTACATGAACCAGAACTACCATGAAAAGGTCATAAGGGCAGGATTCAATGCCAAAGGCAGGAGGAGATGGCTTCCAGCGACAGTGGCCATGGGCAGGATTGCAACAAAGTCGTTGATCCGCCAATAATGAGGAATGAAGTCAGCGGTAGCCATTATGATGAGACCGACAATGGCCAGCAAAGACAATGTCATAGAGACACGGAACTAGTGTAATTTGTTAGCATGTGACCGTAATAGATGTTGATGGAGAAAACTTACCTTCTTCAAGACCTTGGGAACCTCAATGAAGAAGTTGGAGAATTCAGCCTCCTTAGACGTGGAGCCCCAGCTCATGTCAATCTCGAACATGTGTGCCAAAAGAGCCTGGCTCACGTGAAGAGAAAGGCCACCAAGGAAAACAGCCAGCATAAGAGTCCACTTGAAGTTCTCGTAAATGGCATAGCCCAGAGTTCGCTCGCCAGAGCGATATCTCATGATAGCAAGTGCGAGGTTACCGAGTCCGTTGAACACAAGAATGATAGAGAACCACACCTGCCACGAGTCAAGGTAGTACTTATCGAGATATCCATTGAACCAACCCATCAGGAAGTAGTTGGCAGTGGTCATGATCCAGGCAGCTCCAATAGCATAGTAAGTACCGATGTAAGAAACAACAGTGATCTTGGAAGTGAAACGAATGTTGGAAAAGCAGAAGCGGCGAAAGAGGGGCGTAAAAGGACCGCGCCATAACCAAGTGCGGATAGGGTTGAAGAGCAGCTCGTTGCAGCCAAATGCGTATTTTTCCCATCGAGCAAGTTCGTCGTAGACGGTCAGAGACACCCCCTCTTTGAAGCCATCGCCGGCCCAAGCAGCGAGACGGATGATGTAGCCATTGCACTGAAGACGAAGAGACATGTCGAAATCCTCCGAGACGTGACTTTCAGACCAGAACTTGTCATAACCATCCTCATCTTGGTAAGCAACTTGCTGAATAGCAGACCAGCGAAGGATGGCATTGTGGCCGACGAAGGGAGCAACATCGCCGTTGGAGACAGTGAAACGAATAGCAGTGTAGATAAGATCGGTGAAGAAGGTGATGCCGTTCTCGAAATAGGTGTGGACAACTTGCATAACACCAGAAGAGAATTGCATGATGCCGACATCAGGAGACTGCTCCATCTCAGAGACAGAGTCAAGGAGGCAATCAGTAGGAACACGAGTATCAGAATCAATGAGAAGGATATAGTCGCCAACGCGGATGTTTCCATCAGCCCAAGCCCGGCCATTCTCCTCGAGGACATCTTTGAGAGCCTGCTCGTAAGCAAGGGCTTCATCAGACTGGCTCCAATCGGCAGGGCGCTTGATGAGCTGTAGGCGCTCTTCGACTTTGCAAGAAATCATGAGGCCAAAGTTCATGTTTGAAGCCTTTTTAAACTTGCCCTTCCGGATAAAGCCATCCTCGCCGTGTTTGGGTCGTGCAACCCAGCCAATGCTGTTGTCGGCATAGAAGTCGATACGGGCATCACGTTCCTCTTCGCTAAGGAGCTGAAGGCCATCGTCGTTAATGAACATATTGGCAGAACCACCCTGCAGTTCATAGGTTGACATGGCCTGCTTTATGGACTTGACGGTAGGAAGAATGACGGCATTCAGACCCTCCTTGTAGACAGGACACTGGATGGTGATATGAGGCAAAGTGGCTCCCTGGAGTCTTCGTGGCGGGCGTGCTGAATAGAACTTGGAGTTGATAGTCAGTTGGCGAATTGGACCAAAGATTTGTGCCAAACAACCAACAATGACTTGGGCGAAGAAAAGAGAGAAGAATATTTGGATCGGGAAGAGAGCGACGAGACCAAGTCGCTTGTAGTCACCATCGATGGCTATCTCCACGGCCAGCTGCCTCCACGCAGCTCCAAGGGAGGCCATGACGAGGAGGAGTGTAAGGGAAACAAGGACAGCATTCTGCAGGTGAACTGGTCGAGCTTCCGGCTTGATCTCACCACTCTCTTCATCAACCTCGTACTCCGCCGCAATAGTAGAGTCTCTCTCATCTTCATCAACTGACTGGCCAGAGTTCCATACCAGCTCCATAAGCTCTGATTCGATGATCTTGGCGCGCGCCATCAAGTTCAGTGCATCATCATCCCAGACAACCAGAAGACCATCTGAAGCAATGAAAGCCGCGAACTGATGTTTACGAGCTCGGGGGAGGTCATTTACTGTAGGCAGAATCTGCACACGAAGGCCGTTCATCAATGGAACATCCACTGCATCAGGAGACCATTGGAGGAAGGTCTTGATGACACGAGAGTTGACAGTCATCGCACACTGAGATATATGTCAGTAATCACTCTTGCCATAGGAAAACAAGTTGTACATACCTGAACATTAAGAGCCGTGCAAGCGATTGCAAAAGGAGATTGTCCCAATTGAGGTGGGCAAGCCATATACTGGCCCCGAGACTTGCGAAGAAGAACGCCCTCAATTTCACCAGAGCCATCCCCAACCCAGAGTTGAGAGCATTGCTGCTGGTACAGATAGTTGACCATAACCTCATGCTTGATATCATCGAGAAGATTGCTGTTCCCTGATTTGGATGACGGTGCAATTGAAGGAGGGCCTGCAGTGAACTTAGGCCCAGCTGCTGAATGTAGCTCTACTACGGCAGCAGGAGGAATCTTCTCCTCGATGATTGGGGCATGAAGGGACATTGATGGCCGGTGGCTAGGCCTCCTGGGGGGAGGTCCTATCGGTGTCTGAGGCGGGATATCCGCCTTGAAGTAACTGCCGATACCCATCTTGACGGTGCTTGTCGAAGACTTGGCAAGTACAAAAGCAAGATTCTAAAAGACTGTGCGTCTAGGGACAAAGCCCGCTGTAGAACAACCCTAAGAAGTCGTATATGAAGAACAAGAAGTCTGTTACTGGGCTGTCTTGAAGATCTGTGCAGAAGCAATTCCGCGTATATGGATTTTGTTGGAAGGACTGTGAAGTTTCAAAGACTCATAACCATGAATATCTCATTCAAAGAAAGACAGGTTAAAGGAGTGACAGGAACTTGCACCTATTGAGCGAATGACAGAAGAAAGAATGGATGGAGTGAAGGATCGAAGGATCGTGGTGAGTGAAGGTCTGAGATGAGAGGATCAAACCTCAGAGAGTGCAACTACCGGTTCAATTAAACAAACTTGTTTGAGCTTCAGTGTTTAAGTTTCTGCGCCAGACTCAGCCAAGGAATCGGGGACAAGTATATTAAAGTTTTCTTCTCTTGCCCGGAGGAAGAACCAGTATGCGGCGACCACGCCACTGCGGCTAGATAGCGAGACAATGAGGTCGGGCATCGCGACAGAAGCTGTAAGAAGCGGATCATGGACATCCACTTGGAGGACCACGACTAGACCCTAGGCAAGCCTTACGACCAACGTTGAGCCGGACAGCCCTAGGTCTAGATGGAATAGCGCGCAAGAAGCGGAGGGGTGACGATTATGTTGGAGCCGTAAAGTGTGGCTAGAGGATCCCAGACTGTTGGTCTTGGTGTAGGCGTGTCTCAGACTTGTCGACCGGGGTCCAGCGTATGGCTCAAGAGATTGTCCCGGGTGGCTGGAAACGAGACAAGTCCATGTGGGCACAAAGCTTGTTGTTAGCATTTTGTCGTTCTGAAACCTAACCGATACCTCATCCAGCTCGTGAATGCCAAGCTTGAATCGAGAGCCAAGCCTATTATCACGGATCCTCCAACAAGAGGATCAATAGGGACGACACATATCAGGAAGTCAGAACGTAATAATGTGGCAAGTACTGCCTTTCTTGGACCGTGCCACTTGGATCTAAAGTCTTTCTGTACTGCAAGTGGCGTCTGATTCTGCAAACCGGTTGAAGCGGGAGAGCCGGAACCTGTAAACACGGGTGAACCTGTAGGGTGACGGGACCATGAAGTTGTGGATGAGCGATTCCATATCGATCCATAACCTGCTTATCATAAAGAGGCCTCTTTATTTAGTTATAGCTGCATTTTTAATATCGAGACCATCTTTTGCTTCCCACTATCACGAGTTTCGAGGGTGTTGGTGTTTTGGTTGAGTGCAGTCACATTCAGCTGAGGTGGAATTGCGGATAAAGTATGTTCTGTATTAGGCCTAGAGGGATCTTAGATATAAACCAATCACATACTCGCATTTCACGATTGATACGCAAATTGGGCAAGCGGGATAGATCTGCCCCTCCCTTAGTGTCACTGTGACAGCTTCAGTGGCGTGGTGTGGCTTGTTTGTGAGCTCCGGGAAAGGGAAGGCGGCCACAATGTTTGTTAGTAGGAAATGCAGTCTGATGTGGAGACAGGAGCATACGAGCCTGTACCTGCATCGGCTTGAATTGATGCAGGAACAAAAGTCTTGACTGTGTATTGCCTCACTTTGACCTATCAACTTACAGCCGGCAACTTGGATGGAATAACAGCTTCATACTACCAACGCAACATATCTTATTACAAACAGAAGTATCCTCCATTATTAATCGGGGTCGGGAGTTACGCTTACTCGGTACTGCCCACATTTATTGTCATCAGACATTCCTCCCCAGTACCAAACCGGCAGACCCAGAGTCTACTATTGTCTGTGGCTTTAATGGCTGCAAACTTCGCGCCGTCCCGAGAGTAATGCATGGCAGAAGGAATGCATCGAATGTCCCTGGCGAGTCGTGAATCGAAGCCTTGGTTAAAGTGCTTTTGTTGCCGACCTGAACCGGCCTCTCGCTCATCAATAGGCCATCAATGCAGATGGCCTAGACCCTTGCGGCATCCTAGCGATCGAGATTCTACTTATCAGTTATCACTACTAACCATCGCAGAAAGACGGTTGGCACAAGAGTCAGTTTGCCAAGATAGCCATCCTCTGCAGGTCCCCGCCCAAGAGCTCCTACAGCTGAAGACTGCTTCTCCATCTTCAGTCCCATTTGTTGCTTGAGTGCCGATGTGTTTCGGCACACTTGGCACATCCGAGCTCACATATCACACCCCCGCACTTCTGTCATTTTGCTTTAACATGTTTCACACATTTGTCGATCATATCTCAGCCATCAATAGATCTAAAGTGTTGAGCCTTGAAATCTATATTTGGTTCCCTCGTTCTCGGATGACGAATTACCAAACTTGAATAGTGAAGATAGGATTAGGACTTCCTTAGGCAGTGGAAACGGTATCAAAATCATATCATGGACATTTTCCGTTCTCTCCGCTCTGAAGTAGAACGGCTATTTGGCTCAAAATCAAAATCTTCCGCTTTAGACTCTTTTTTTCACTTACACGCCTTGGCTCTCTTCTACTGGCTTTCCCCTCGTCTATTTACCCAGTGACAAGACTCTAAGCACTACATGAGTCTGCAGGGATTCAGCTTTACCGAAACTAACAGTAGCTGTTGGCTCAGTGGCAATGCCTCATCAAGCACACAACCTTATACCTATCTTGAAGAGAAGCGACGAGTCTCTATACCGATTGGCGTTGAACCTTGATGCAAACCGTGATGTGTACTAGAGTTACATGGCGGTTCTGTATCTGAAACTATCACTCTCTGATCAATTAGTTACCGTTATTGAATTCTGATTCACCTGTTACAGCCCTCATATTGCAGATCTTCTTCTGGTACCTTAAGCCAATACCAGTCGTAAGCGCACCGCAACGTTCATATGATCCGGATCTGGATTGGTTTCCTACACTCGAGCCAGAACTCACTGCAACTCTCATGGTCAATTTGAACTCTTTTTGACGTTATTGTACTAGCCTGATAGATTCACTGGTGGACTTAGGACCCCTCTACGCTTCCCGAAGTTCGGCGCCTCCGCCCTCGACATGTTAGTAGAATCTCGTTCCGCAGACCCGGTTCAAACACCACCAACAATTCATTACAAATACCAAGATACGTATAGCCTTGGCACGAGACGCCTTCACACACCCATGCAGAACGCAGTCAGAAGGTCAGAGCTCGGCGGCTCCTATCCTACGGGCCGAAGAGGCAGTGTTGTGGTCACAACCAGCCTTTGTGGCCATTAACTCGTCTCTATCGAAGTTTGATCGTATTGCCTGACACGCTGAATTCCTCAATGCTATTGTAATCCACCATACTTGAGTCATGGTTGTGAGAAAACAGAAGATCAGATATGAATCAGTTACCTATGGGTGGGCAGCTGAAGCAAACATCTCGGTAGCCTGAGTAGCTCGTGATTCATTACACAGGACTTTATCCGAAAATCTGGACATGAATGGTCTTGGTACCGCTCAGCTTACTCATAAAGCCAATGGACATGAACTGCATTGTTAATCTGATCCCCAAGGGTTCGTAAAAAGATTTCTAAACGCCAAGTTGTAAAAGCGGCTGTTGATACATAACGTGAGTTAACACAAAGGTAGTACAAGGGATGGGAATTTTTGAAACCATGCACTTGAATCTTGGTGTCTAAATGCCGTAAAGATGGAGTCAGACATGTTAAGAGACACGCGTATTGACTATGTGTTAAACGGTGAAGGTATGGTGGAACTTGCATGGCATCCTTTTCGTTTGAATTCAACTCTATTAAAAAAGGAACTTCCTCAGATCGAAAGATTTGTACCGTAAAACTAGCCTCAAAGTGATATATTCAATCTAAATCTCTCTCATCAAACAATGTTCTCACCTGGATCACTGCTCAGTACTTTGTTCTCATTTTCATAGATCCTCATTCCCATTGCACTGTTGCATCATGAGTACTCGGCTTACTTCAAGCTGTGGTTGTGTCCAAGTTGGATACCACTGCTCTCTTGCATCCCAAAAGTCCTTTTTAGCCGTTGGCGAGGCATCGTACCATGGCTTCTCAGACTTTCCATCCTCAAACCAACCGTTCGTGCCGCCCACGGCGACATTGAGGATGAGGTAAAACTCCTGATCGAATGGCGCGTTCACATTAGGTGAGACAGTCCATGGATCAGTGAGCCGGGTGCCATTCTGATCCACGTCGGGGAACCCCCCTCGTTTATACATGGGCTTCTTGAAGTTGGTGTATGTGACTTGGAGGAGTCGGGTGTTGACATAAGTGAAGAGATATTTTTCGGACCACTCCAAGCCAAACATGTTGAAACCAGCGCTATAGGTGGTGTGAAGGGCCTTTCGCTTGTTGTTGGTCTTCCACCAGCCATCGTTGGCAGAGTTGGGACCCCAGTGTAGCGCCGAGGAAACAATGTCGTTTCCGCCCTGTTTGTACGTCCAATTGTTTCCGCGTGATTCAATGATGTCGATCTCGCCAGATCTCGGCCAGGCACCGTAGACACTCTGCCTTGGGAGCATCCAAATAGCAGGCCAGAGCCAGTCACCTTCAGGGAGCTTGGCGGTGACCTCGATACGGCCGTACCTAATATTGGCACCCTTCTTGGTATTGATACGACCAGATCGCGCGGGAGGAACCACGCTGTTATTTCCAGCAGTCAAGTTGGTGGAGGTAACACAGTTCGACCAGACTTTAGAGGTGCAAGTGCCGGCCTTGAGAAGGTTGATGACGTTGTTCTTCTGCATTAACTTGGGATCCTGTAAAGTCGCCTTAATGATGAGTTTGCCATCTTCGACATAGACGTTCTCGTCTGTGTTTGTTGTCTGCTCGAATTGGCCATTTCTATGAGAGTTAGCCGTGTAAGCGAAAAAGAGACATCATGATTCAACATACCCATAGCCACCAACTTCGACTTCCTTAGTCCAAATGTTGGGGTTCAGACCTTGGCTGAAATCCTCGTCCATAACAAGACAATACTTGTTCTTGACTACGCTTCGAATGCCATCCCAGACAAGAAAGCCAGAACCCACGAGGCCGAGGAAGATTGCAAGAATGGGAAAGATGGTCACCCATTTTTCTTTGGGGTTGGTTTTTTCCAGCCACGGTTTCTCAACCTCGCCTGGCTTCACTCTCCTTGAGTGAAAGTATCGATTTCGCTCGTCGATTTGAGTTCCTGAGCCAGATGTAGATTCAGACTCTGAGGCAGGGCTCGAGTACTCTGGAATACTGAACATGCCGCCGTGGCCACCTGAACCTGAGCCTCGTCCAGGGTCGGTACTGTGGCGGTATCCTGTTGAGGTTGCCTCATGAGGGCCACTGGCGTCCATAGACCTTCGTGACATATCAGTCGGGCCAGGGCCGTCATGCCCGCCGTAACTGCTTTTTCGATATGGGTTATTCATGTCAAACAAGCAGGTGAGAAATGAGATTCAAGTGAATAAAACTGAAGAGGCTGGATTTGTTTAGAAGGGAGAAGTCTTGTGATAAGATTCAACACCACAGTGACATTCATGATCCATGGTGATTTGGGCTAGTCAGGAACCAATATAAGGTAAGGAATGAATAGCTAGTCAAGGAGAAAGCCAAATTCAGATTTTTCTTTCATGCCAGAAATCGCACAATGGGATCACGTATCGAATTCATTGGCTAAGGGGGAAGATCTGGCGGATGATAGAGAATTGTGGCACTGAGAAGAGGAAAGGCTAAGCCCAGTCAAGCTGAACATGATGAAGCCATCACTGTATGGAGAAATCGAGAACGAGGCTGATCCGCTGATTGCTTGGCAAGACAAAGACGAGTTGCTAAGAACGGGATGAGATGGATTGTAAGTCGATCGGATTAGGTATAGGTACAGTGTTCAGTAAGTAGACACTGTGCAATCCGGTCGTGTATATCACTGTGCGTTGTTTCGAAAACACTGTACGCCAACTTGTATTAGCTCCACTGAACTATGGTCACTACATTCCATCGTCTTCACCATCACCATCATCCTCAGCGTGGTCATCGCCGTCTTGAGCCCTCTCTCGCAGCCGTCGATAACAAACTTTTTAGGCCAAACTCGAGTGTGCACTACCTCGATGGCTGGAACAATAGAACTTTCTTTGAGTTTTAGTTCCCGCCCTATGCAGGAACCGAAGCGTGATCTGGCGAGATTCCGCTACCCCCAGTTGTATGAACACATCGCCGTTTCCTTGGGCAGAGGTTGTCTATTACGACCATCTTCCGGTTCATCCGACAATGGCTTCAGTTGATCAATAGTACCTAATAGTGCCCATGGATCATCCGCCTCTCCCGACTTCCCGTTTGACCTGGCGTTATAGCTTCAGCGAGCACGGTAGAAAGGCAACGAGTCGCTCGTGAGAGCAAACTTGCCATGGCTGAGACAAACCTCACGACCCTCCCGCTTATTCAGGCTCCTCAACTCTATTTCCACTTACCAACAATGCATGGCGATCAGGAGCTACCGCCTAGGTCAACGCCCGGTGCAACTTCAAAACCCCTTCCACTTGCACGCCCCGGACGGAACCCAGCCGACCTAGGATCTATGACCAGCTAGGTAGCCTTTCGGCAAACATCCATTGAACTCGGTGCACTCATGGCCAGACATGTTTAGGTCTGGTGCTCTAACCCCCCGGCTCGATGCAAACTCTATCAATACTAACCTCGAGAAAGCTTGCCGTACGGCAGCCGTGTGTGCTTCGTTCTAACTCTGAGGTTATGGGTAGCTGAAACACCGATGAATATGATATGACAACTGCCTACCTGACGGATTGTCTGTCTCTTTCAGAGGAAAACGTGCGGTGTCCGTACCGCATACTCGGGACCGATAGCTTTACTGGAGAATAACGCCACAAGTGCCGTCCCACCTTGCTAAGAGGAATTCCGGATCGAGCTGGACATGGACAAATTGAAAATCAAATCGCCCTT
Organism: Fusarium oxysporum f. sp. lycopersici 4287; assembly: GCF_000149955.1. Taxonomy (NCBI): domain Eukaryota; kingdom Fungi; phylum Ascomycota; class Sordariomycetes; order Hypocreales; family Nectriaceae; genus Fusarium; species Fusarium oxysporum. The sequence goes on from NC_030993.1 coordinate 2,182,158, forward strand.
GGCTGGGTACTACGGGTTTGGGGACAGTTTCAGAGCCAACGACGTTGAAGCGGCTGGCTTCTTCGGGCGCTTTACGTGTACATTGGACATGTTTGAACAAAAACTATATGGTCCAAATTTAAGTAATGAGCTGGCCGAGGATGCTCAGACACTTACACGAGGCCAACGTTCGACGCTTTCTTGCATTGCTATATGACGGCGTGTCTCATCACTGACTACACAACTTTCTATTTCTGGTGGTTTCCCCTCTTTCTTACAGTGTCAGGAAGCAATAAGATAAGCCTTACGAGGTTTGTATGCTGTCACCCAGGCCAAGAAGTTCTTGGAATACAATATCCAACAATGCCAAGGTGCATTGGTTGATGGGCACTCGGGACGCGTGCCAAAAATATGCATGTCCCTCAAGAAACAAAGTGCCTCGGCCCAAGAGATGATCTCAGAACATCTTCCATGACTATACTTTGTTTGATATCTGATCATGTTCAAGTGAACACGGGTTCATACAATTGGATAAAATGGTGGCTCGTTCCTGGTTGTCAGTCCCAATCCGGAGATCCGGGCCACTAACGAATCCTTGCAATGCAGGGTTCTTAGCAGGGTCCAGGGGTCGGATTTCGGCATGCCCGCCGATCTGACAGATGCTACAACACTCCTAGACTCCCAAGTACGGTACCGCATAGCAATGGCCCTCCATGAGCCCAGAGGCTTGGCGATGTTTTTTGGGTTTCACTCGTGAGGCGCTGGAGTTCTGGAAGCTCTCTTGATGAGGCTACTAGTAGCGTCCCTCACCATAAGCGTTACCCGGCTCTAATTAGCTTCCAAAATTCCTATGACTGGCGGGATATCCGTACAGGATGTCACGGCCTCGCCTCTTAGAGAGACCTATTAAGCCCTGTTGAATGACCGTTTTTTCGGTTCCGGGTTTCTGCATTTCTTCCCATCGTTCCTAGATGGACTTCGCTCCTTTACTGTTGACCACGCTCCCTATTTCACATTTCGCTCATTTATCTGAAACAGATTCACTGAACTTTTTTTGATCTTAACTTCTGCACCAGAGACTTCAAGGCTGCTAACCACAGTCAACGCTTTCTTGGAGTTGTAGACCAGATAGTCTATAGGCTATTCATCTATCATTACAAGCTCGCCTTCTCAGTTTTCATCATATTCGTTTTCCAATAAACCAATACACAATGCTTCTGTCTGGAGTATTTGCTGGCATTGCCAGTCTAGTATCACTGGCAGTTGCTGATGATGCCACTCAAGCTCTGCCCATGGACCTGGGCAGTGTTTTGTCAAGGCACCCCAAGCTTTCAACGTACTACAAATTGATCCAGGTATGAAATGTGTTACTTTGTGAGTCAAAGACTGTTATCTAACGCCTTCAGAAATTCCCCGATGTCCTGTTGCAACTGCCCAGTTATGAGGGTGTCACGGTAAGTTGAATCTGGTTCTCCTAACCTCAGGAGCAACGACTAATTTCTGATGTTTCTTAGATTGTTGCTCCTTCCAATGATGCTTTCAACCAAATCCCTTATTCTCCTCTCTCCAATATTTGGGACCCGAACGATGCCAAGGTCACTGTTCCGCTTCTTCAGTACCACATTCTGCAGGGGACTATAAGCACAATGAAGCTGAAGGAGGGACCTGCATATGTCAAGCCTACACTTCTTCTCAATCCTAAATGGAGCAATGTCACTGCTGGTCAGAACATCCTTATCAACAAACAACCTGACGATGTCATCTTCAGTACCCGGCTGGGCAATCGAGCTACAGTCATCAACTACGATATCAAGTTTCAAGGTGGACTCATCCAGATTGTTGACAGTCTGTTGATTCCGCCTTCTGGTATTCGTCAGGTCCTCATGGCAAGTAAGGTTGACTCGTTTCTTGGTGGACTCTTCAGAGCTGGCCTCATGCCTGATCTTGCTGATCGCCAGGACATCACTGTCTTTGCTCCAAGAGATCAGGCCATGGAGATGGTTGGCAGTGCACTCAGCGGCATGTCAGCCAAGGAGCTAGCAGGTGTCATGGGATACCACATTGTACCTGGCAAGGTTCTTGTCTCGACTGACCTTGACAATGCCACATCTCTTACCACATTGACTGGTGAGGAGGTCCACGTCCGCCAAATTGGCAATGAGAAGTTCGTCAACTCGGCCAAGATCATCACAACTGACCTTCTCATTTCCAATGGTATCCTTCACATCATCTCCAATGTCAATAACCCAAAGGAGGCCGATGCGGTTCCTAATCCTAGTCTCTGGCTTCAAAATCCTGTGTTCAAGTCTGCTGGCGTTGACGATGTCTTCGACTCGGATATCCCTTGTACCGCGAGTTGTCCAGTGACAAATACGCCAACACCTACACCGGCAGATGAGGCTGAGAACAACGCTGTGGCAACACCGTGGTTCACCACAAGGTCAAGCAGGGGAGTGGCTGCTCCTCGGGCCACAGCACATGTTGCCCGCGCTGCACTGGGTATCATGGGTATAGGTGCGGGGATGGCGCTCTTGTAATAAGAGTTGGTGTTCTTCTGGTCTCTTTGTTTTGTGTTCGCTTTCTTGAGCTTTGGTGTTTTGGGTCGCTTGGCTTTGCAGTAGTTTAGATCTCTCTATCTTTCGATCAATACCCCGACAGTCGTTAACGGAAGCAAACATCCTGCCTTTTGCCAGTGTGTTCCCTGAGGTTCCACAAATCTTGCTTTTAGTCAAGCAGTGTTTGATCAACGTGGATCGAACTTCTTGGCGCAACAGTCATGGCACTCGTCGTCCGGACTTCTCATTAACTCCGCGTCAGTCAAGTCTTCCGACGACATGGATCATTAGTCTTGTACTGTAGTTCGGATGAGGTTTCAACTTGAACGGATATCATTATCCTTTAGGAGTGTAAAGTGATTGGTGAAGTTTTTTTTAGTCTACTGTCGATACATAGAGAGATCTAGATCCGTTCAAGTCCGCGGTTGTTATGCATGCAATTATGATTGCCACACAGATAATCCTTGTCGTCCAGTCAGTAGCTAGGTAGTAAGTGGCACCACGACTTGCCATATTCAGTATACAAGATGCAAGTTTTTGGTTCAATGAAACAGCGAATTGTCATAGCGCACGGAAGATGCCGCCGAGAGGTCCAGGGTAAGCATCTCAATCCCTTGCAAAAGCAACCCGGCCAGAATTGCTCACCTGGTTCGTGGGGTACAGTAGAAATGGAAAAGCCTGTCACTGTCTCGGCCGACAACCTTAATAGGCAAAGCCCGAGAATCTGTAACTAGGGGGAATAGAACGGGCGGTGCGTTTGATTGACAAGGTTATCGTATCTTTGCCTGTAAGTGAAGCGTTGTATGTGGATCTTTGGAGAGACTGGGCTGAGCTAGCACAGGTGTAAGTAGGTATCGTCTTGGCTTACTGAGGCGACTCACTCAATTATCCCGGAGATATATACAGCAGGAGAAAATCCGTAGATCAGAAGAGGAGAAAAACAGGTTCAGACCGCGTAAATGTTTCGTAACCAGTATCCATTCCTTGGCAACTGAGTCATTCGTTATCACAAATATGGTAAAAGTACAGTAAATAAATCCACAGTTACAGGAGGTAATATTGAGATACGCCGAATAGACGGACGACAGGCCATGCATGTAAAGTCAAGACGGGATAAATAAACGCGATAGACCCGCTACAGATCTGCCGTTGTAATATACCGCTCAGCGACTAATTGACTAAGATACCTTGCCTTGCCTTGCCCTTACTTGACTAACAAGCTTAGTTCGGCGACGATGGAAACGGTTTCAACCAAAGAGAGCCAGTAGGTGGAAAGGAACATGAATCAGTATCGTTGCCCACTATGAATGGATACGGAATCGGAACCCATCACCCCCCACCAGAATGAGAAACGGCGAAATCAGGGCCATTCCGCAACTCGCTCGCTCAGTCCTTCATTCATAATCGGTATAATATGGTAGAGGCCTCAAAAGCAAAAGAGTTACATGTCAGTCTCTCTGCGTGTGTCGCTCATGCGCCAAGCCGCATCATCGGATTGCTGCTCTGCCAGACTCATCCATCTGTCAAGGCATCCCCCACAAACCAATACCCCAGTCAGCTCTCTGTATCACTTCTGGCAGAGTCCTTCAGGGCGTCCGTGGCCTATACCGTACGCTCCGCAATGCCCCAGAACGTATTGTATTGTACCGTACCGTAACGGACTGGGCTGTCCGTCTCAGGCAAAACTCCCACTCCCACTCCCACCCCCATCTCAAATAATGCACATCTCGCAACCCACACCATAAACGCTGTCAGTCTGTGGCTTATCCATCACTCCCGTACTTTCCGCCTGTTCGGTCCAAAGTCTTGTTTCGGGCCATATGCTGAATCCTGGTATGATCGCCCCACGAGATGCAGAGAAGCATGAGACTCCGGACTTGGTGCTGCATGATAAGTGACATGATGCTTGGCGTAAACTCCTCTCCTGCCTCTTGTCCTTTCTTGTAACTGTCCTACACGAGGTCGATCTCCAAGACATGAACTCCGGGTGGCGGAACAGGGGTCCCTTCTTCTTGGAGGTCGATCTTGGCTTCGAGAAAAGCAGAACCCTTGTAACTCCAAGAAAGCGGAAAGAGGCTTGGTCGACAAAGAAAATCTGGCACAAGATAACAAAGATTGCTAGCAGAAACGCTCAAAGGTCATAACAGTTCCCATGTATGAGGAGGAGACGGCGGCGGGTCTGGCTGAGGAGGAGGGACACGCGGCCCTCCTGGAGGTGTTGGCGGAGGGTCTGGATCTTGCGATTCGAGAGACATCGGGCAGTGAGCCACACACAAAGTGTTGAAGTGAAGGTGAAGATAGAGGTAAGGGTAAGGATGAGTCCGAGGCATTATGGACATGTGAGAGAATTCAAAAGCCTGCAACTCCAGAGGCATCAGGACAAGAAATACAGAAATAGAGGACACACTGGGTTCTGGTCCTCCAGAGACACTAGTCGAAGTGGTAAAAGGTATCCGATAGATAGTCTTAGTTTAGGCTTGTGGTTTATGTTATACTATTCTTCGACATTACTGCCGCCCCCAGTATCTCCAGATAGTCGGTGCGACACTGATCCTCTTAATGAGGCTCACGTTCCGCCCTTGGAAGACATGGCGCATCATCGACCTTGGCCAGGTGGGTAGGATACTCGTCAGATCAATGTGTAAGGTGGTTCACGATAGATATCCACGTTGACCTACACGATCAGCTGCGCAAGGTGTAGTCGACGGCATCTAGACCCGCACCCGCGCCCCAGGATCAGGCCTTAAAACCAGGTGGCTTTCTCGCTGTTTCTCAAAGGATCACCATCGTCGTATCCAACATCGCGCCTCACAGCAACGCTTCCGCGCCGAGCCCATCAGGTGGCCAAACCAGTGAGGGGGATTGAATATGTACGATGAACATGTTGCCCAGATGAGCAGAGTCCACGCATCTGGGTAGGGTCCAGCCAGTCCAGGGCCCGGAGACCGAGTAAGGAAGGCAAGTAGATATTTCAGTATGCGCTAAATAAGTACCGGTATGACCATGGCACAGCCACCAATATTCTCATCGGCGATTTGAGCCTCAACCAGAATCCATAGCATTAGCCATTTATTCATATTTCTAGAGAATGCTCTTCATAGCAGGGTTGCGGCAGTAGGCGGCCGCGGGAAGATCCCGTGTATGGGGAGATAACAGAGAGACCCAAGGACAGGTCAAGCCCCAAGAAGGCATGCCGGGACGATGATGATGTGCGTAAAGTTGTTCTTAGACTCTGGGCTCAATATACCTGCCGTGGTTCATACAAGCTGAAACCGGCTTCCCATGTATGATAGCGTCAACTTAAAAGGAACACCTAGCATCCTAAAGAGATCGGTGGGGTCCCAATGTGGCTGCCGAGGGGACCCCAGAGGTAAAGATTACCTGAGTGATCAGACAGAAAACGCAGCCGGACCATAAGTCCTCGGAAGCACAACCGACTTGAACCCTGCAACACGCACGGCACCCATGTCAGAGACAGCTGCCAAACTCGAATACAGGCCTATGACAGCTGCCCGTCTACCAGGCTCTCGTCATTGTCCCCGAAACAGACACTATGCGCCACACACCACCTTCTCTGTCGTACCATGCTGAATATGCAAGGCTCCTAAAGCAGTAATGTGAGAAAGGGGGCTCGACACCCCAGCACAAGCCGAGGTGTTGTCCATCGGGCCTCAGAATCTTGCCTTTATAGGCTTCCAGCTGATTAGGGAAAAATCTCCTGGCTTGACTAGCCGGCAGCGCCTTTACCCGTACCCTGCCCCGGGATCTCGTAATTGGCGCCATGCAAGTGGATCACATGCTGGTATGATATGCTCTTGACGGCGAATACACGATGCTAGTATAGCCGCCGAGAGTGATGCGATGTGCGGCTGTGCTTAAAACTGCCACGGCCTCGATTTACTCCAGTGCAGAATGGGATCTCGTCACAAAACCCGCAAGGGGGTGTGTATTGTACCCTAGATGCAATGTCACCATTGTGACACACAGCTTATCCAGTATTGTACCGATATGCATGGCGTGAGAGAATGTGTGAACATCCTGCCTGTCAAGACACCCTTGGTGGTGTCAGATCTGCTATGTGTCAAACATCTGCGCTCTATGTGTTCGGTGCATGTTTAAACCGAGCTCGCTTTGACAGCTGAGTCACGACTTAGCTGCCCAGGAGGGCATGACAGACTGTCGTATGGCGAGTGGTGCAGTCTGACAGCGGCCCTCTTGAAACGGTGACCCGAGCCAAGCTCAAGACCAAATAATACCCTGGTCGCTCACGATTCATGGATCTTGCTGGCAAGGGCGGCGTCGTAGGACCGGCCTCTCCTCAGCCCTATAGGAGAAGCCACCGTTGTGCGTGAAAAACGCTGAGGCCAAGACTAAGACCCTGGCCTGGTCTCAGGCTGTCTTGGCTTAATAGACCATGTTGCTTGTATGGGCAGTGCTACTCAAACCATCCCACTGTTGCCGTGCTTCGGTGCATGATGGAGTGTTGGTTGGATCAACCTATCGTGAAGGGTTGAGTTGCGCCAAGACTTAGTCCACTAAGCATGGGGTCTCTCATATGCCCACAGCAGGTCCCCTTAGTCGAGCGGGGAGAGTGCGAATCGTGACAAATGGTAGATGGGATCTAGTGACCAGTGACTGGTCCCTGAATGGTCGATATACGTTCGAAAATAGTGGCTGGAGCAGTAGCAATCAAAGTCTATCCTCCACTTCCCAGTTCCGAAATCTGTGACTTGTGCATATCCATGGAAAGGCATCGGGGGCAATCCTTGCTGGCCCCGTCCGCGGCAATTGTCCTGAAACGCCGAAACCAAAACGAGATCACGTACATAAATTGAACTGGGACATTGACAGATAAATCGGATAATGGGCGAGTGATTGGCCGTAACAGAATGGAGCGAACCTCCGGTCTGATCCAAAAAGATGATAGGCGGGATTCTTTAGAGTCCTCAACAAGCGTCGTTGCCGAACATGGTAAGACGTACACCTTCATCTGGTCAGATGTCAGTTTGCCAAACGGGAGACAGATACAAGTGACTAACTTGTTTCCGTGAGCTAATTAAAACCTGGGGCCGTTGTTTATTCTGTTCCTTTTCCTATCCTCTCGTAACGCCAATCGAAGCAAATTAATTACACCTTAGAGCTCGTGAATCATTTTGGACCGCGTCCTCGACTGCGAGATCGACTTCGACCTTCGCGACTATCAATGCTCCCGCGTCGTCTTGTCTCGTGATCATCGTGGCGGCCGGCTGCTTTTCGCCTGGGACCTGGAGATCTTGAGCGTGATCTAGATGAAAAAGAGTTGTTGGATCGACTGCGATATCGGCTTCCACCACCGCCACGGGAAGGAGGGGGGCCAGCCGACGATCTGGAAGGCGAACGCGATCCTGGACGATACACATCAGACCTGGGTCCGTACCGACTTCCTGGAGATGCTCGACGGCGACCTCCACCACCACCACCCATGCCGTTATTTCCTCCCATGCCCGCACCAGGGGGTCCCCCACGTGTTCCCGCAAACGGAACTCTGGGATCAATGTTGGCTCCACGCCGAGCCGTTGGAGGCGCAGGAGAAAGCTTGCGACGGGGAAGCACTATGGAAACATTGATCGCGGAGCCATCCACTTGAGCTTCATGCATGTGGGCTATCGCGGCCTCGGCATCGTCCTCGTAGTCATAAAGTATGTATGCTGTGCCACGGTTTGTTCCAACTTTGATTATTATTAGTTGATGTCCAAATAAATGAGAGACGGTCATCTTACAGGTTCTGTTCATGGGAAGATCAAGATCCTTGATGCGTCCAAACTGCCCAAAGATCTCATAAAGATGTTGCTCATTGATGTTTTTAGAAAGTCGCTCTACTACAATCTAGGCATACTAAGTCAGTTTCCGTAACCTGGTCATGACTGTTCGCGACATACCTTTGTGCTCTTGGCGGCTGGGGAAGCACTCCTATCTCTGTCGTTGCGATCGCGAGCCCCGCGGCTCCAGCTACGACTGCGGCTTCGACTCCGGCTGTTACTACGGCTCCGACTGCGGCTGCGAGATCTGTAACGGCCATTACGACGCTGAGGTGATGTGGAGCGGGCCGGTGACCGCGAGTCGTGATGATGGCGGCGCTGGGGTGAACGAGAACGTTCCGAGCGTGCAGCAGGTGAGCGCGTGCGCGACCTGTAACGGCTGCGAGATGGCGATCGCGAAGCCATTGGGGTGCCAGGGGCAAAGTCGGCCTCAGCTCAAAATGATGTTTGATATCGCGTGTTGAAGTTGAAGGAATTGGCTTGAAACGCGGAATGTGGCGGTAGGAAGGCTTGTGGGTTAGCTGCTGGAGCTTTCTTGACAGGTGATCACGTGACTACAGATGACGCGCCATGGAGCTATCTACGGAGTATTTGCAACCTGCTACTCTATGCACATGGTAACTATAAAATCAAGCACTTCTGTTTCGCTTAGCGGGTGTTTAGGTGTTTTTGGCAAATAATCATCTACATTCCCCTTCATTCGGGGTAAGATAATAAGAGAATGGCATAATATGCAAAGGCGTCCATTGATAGCTGACATTAGCCTCCATAACAGGCTGACACAACCTCAATGCTTCCCTTCCAAGATGGATACTGCCTCGAAATATGGATGACTGCCTATGCATTGTCGATCATCAGTGCGGAACCTGGGCTGACTGATAGCTAGTCTACCCGTTCCATGTCATTACCTGCAAGTATCCGTACCGCATGGAGCTGTACATAGCCGCGACCTTGCCTTGATATAACCCTGCACTGCAAGCAACCCAATCCTTCTTTATTCGAAGGCAACGTTCTTATGTGCACGTTCGATACCACGTCGGTTGCAATCAACTACGCCCGTTTTGCATCCTATATCCATGTCTTGTCACATCTCGACTGCTTTGCCACGGTTAGCATTTTTGCGGTGGATGGATGACACAGGTTTGAATCAACCGGCATCAGGCATGGATATTAGTCCGCTTCCTTGGACTGTGGCTCCGACTGCGGCATGTGCGGCTTCTGGTACGAGATGCGGCCCTTGCGCCGGTGAAATTCAACGACTTCGGGGGGTGGATCGGTTGGGTTGTTGTCTTTATCCACCCATACGCAACGCATGCTTTGTATGATGCCTGTCGACATGTTCATTAGCAGCCTTCTCTTGTATCATGCCATTACTTTGACTCACGCTCAACTTGCAGCCATGCCAGCCGGCGATACAACATCTCCTCTTCGGGAGTACGGTTTCTAGCATCCTCGGCCATTCTCCTCAGCACCTTTTTACGACGGCGGTGGTCCAGGGCTTGGACGAGGAAGATGGAAAAGATCAAGGTGACGAAGAGAACGCTGACTCCCACAATAAGGCCTATTTCGAGACGGCTCATAGGTCGAGACTCAGACGCCTTGGGTTCCTCCGGTACGGAAGTGGCTGTGGGATTCACAATAGGCATGATGCGACTCCTCGGCGACTTGAGGCCGGTGTTGGCAGTGGAAGAGGATTGAAAGAAACTTATGGATGAGAAAGAACTCGCTCTGACGAAATAACTTAAGAGCTCAAGTCAGAGAAATCTGGTTCAAGATTCACGAGGATGTACGTTGCGGTGAGTACCCTAGATAGTGAGCCCAGCTATTTATGCACGGTAATCAGTCGTTGATGTCGATGAGCTTGCAACAATAGAAATCAAAATGCCATTGTGAAATCGATTCATCTATTCGTCCTGAATCAACAACGAACGCCGGGTGAGGGGCTGTTGCGAGACTCAGACACTGCCAGCTGCCGCCAGTTGCCAACCCAGTAGGATACCTTACAGCCCAGGCGGCCTTACAATAAATGATGATTGATTCCTGCAACGCCTCTGTACTCCCGTAATTGAATTCTGCTACATATTATTTCGCGACTACAGGAACAGTTTTACAGCACAACTTCTCAGTGTTGGTTTCATCCTCAGGTGGCCAGCTCGACAGGATGAAAGAGTGAAGTGCTAGATGATTCTTGCGCTTAGAGCCAGCGATAAAGAACGAGTGGAAGTTATATGTTAATTAAACTGTTATCCATACTATCGTTTGGGGGTCCTCGAACATACAGATAATGCTGCACCCTCAGCCAGCTTGCAAGTGTACTCGCTCTTTGCAATTCGACTTACAATCTGCTACCTTGATAATTCGAGAACCCAAAGAATCAAGTCACGACATGTACCCCATCACACAAGGTCACTGATTGATACGTCTCCCTCAGCATTTCCTTTCGCTCAAAGCATCCACAAGATACAAGCCTTTCCATGGCTCCGGTCTGAGATCTTCTGCATATGTGCCTGCTCACCCTCCCTCTCCAGAAGCCTTCATTCTCAATTAAGTACAGCCTCATAGATGCATGTGGGGCCATTTTGACAGACACATATCTTCCTTGTTGGTGAACTTTTACTTGGACTGGTGGCTGACGGAGTGACGATAGAATCACAGCAGGCCTTTCTATCACTCAACTAACCTGGTACCATCCTCGATGCCCATTCTCTTTGTCATTGCTATGCTTAGAGGCCACCATTAGGTGCGCTACTTTACTTCATGTTACCTAAACGGCCCAGAACGTCTCCTGCTTCGGGTTTGTATCTGATGTGATAGTTGGGAGTATCTGGCACTGACGAACACAGCCTGTGATTGTAACTGTTGGTTTGTAGTAGCTATGTCATGAACGATAGTTCAGGCAGTTCTCAGATGCTTCCAAACAACCCTCAAAAGCAAGCACCCAATTCAGTTGTCTCCGCAAAGACTTCTGATCCAAGGAGTGGGCCAGTTTGGTTTTGTGTGGTGCTTTGTCCCTCTTTGACAACCCTTCCGACTCAGAGTGAACATCATTTGTTCCTCTCTCGCTTCTGTTGTAAGCTACGCGATAAGGAAGAAGGCCTACGTCAATAAGGGTCTGTAGGTGAAAGGTTTAACTGTTTTGTATTATATTGGGAATTTTAATCGTGAGATATTCAAGAGTAGCAGCTAGGTAGTTTGGGAAGCTTGGTCAAGTTCGGCTCTGAGAGGCGTTGAGGGTCTCGCTGGTGGCCTTGGCAGCATCTCGAAGTCGAGATTCCAGGTTGTCGCCGAACATAGCACGGCCGTGGGCCTTGAACTCCTCGTAGACAGGGACCAGAGCGTCAGATCGGAGGTCGCATCCATAGTAGAAAAGAACATTGCCGTTCTTGTTGAAGGTTCCGTCAGCCTTCTCGAAGAACCAAGTTAGGTTCTCATCCTCCTCGCTGACAGTCCAGACCAGGCTAGGGTGATCTTTCTTGATGGCAGCGAAGACGTTCTCAGCGACGTTGCTGAGCCATCCAGCCTTGGTGATATTCAAAGTAGCCAGTGTAGCAATTGGTCGCTCCTCATTGGCTGGCAGGACGACAGCTAGACACTGCATTCCATCGTCGTAGTAGGCATTGAAGTTCTTCTCCTTAAGATGATCGACAAAACGTTCGACAGTGGCCTCAGCATCAAGACCCTGGCGGTCGCGGGCCAGAGTCTCCTTGAACTTGGAAATATCCCCAATTTCGTTGACAGAGGAAACTCGCTGGATCTTGTCTCCTCGACGAATGAGGGTACCGGCACCGGAGTCGGTGAACAACTCCTTTTGCAAATCGCTGGGGTGGATAATAGCAACGGATGAGCTGCGGGGGAGTGTGTCCAGTACTAGGAATGGTCAGCTATAAGTCTGCATAACGTCACCTGGCCTACTGACATTCTTTGATTTCCTTGATCTTGAGTCGCGTTCCGTATCGGCACCAAGGCTGAGCCATCAAGTGGTCGAATTCGGCGTCTAAGTTGATAGTAGAAATCTTCTCGCCATCACCATCATACAGTCCACCCTTTTCTGACAGATAAACAACCTTCAGGGGCTCAAGAGCACGGGCAAGCTCGGCGGCAGCGACATCAGCGTTGACGTTAAGGAGATGGCCGTCTTCAGATTCAGCCATTGAAGTAAGGACAGGGATATAGCCAGCCTCAATGGACTTCTCAATAGCATCTTTGTTGACCTTGGTGATCTTGCCAACATACTGCCACTTCTCCTTATCAAGATAATCAGCCATAAAAGCACCGCTAATCGATCGAGTCGCAACACCGAGCTCATCCAGTCGGTTAATAAGCTTCAAGTTCTCTTCAAGGAAAAGCTTGCGAGCAATACCCAAGGTTTTGGCGTCAGTAACTCGGATACCTTCTTCAAACTGGGGCTCAACACCAGCTGACTCGAGAAGATTATTGAGTTGAGGACCAGCTCCGTGGACTATGATGGGATAAAGATTCATCTCAGAAAGAAAAACGAGACTTCGGCAAAGCTCATCCAAGTATTCGGAAAGAATGGCCCCGCCAACCTTGATAACGGCAAACTTCTGGGACTCAACCGAGGTGAAGAGCTTCAGGTACTGCTCACCCTCCCTCCTGCTGCCAATGCTGTTGATGGTTTGCGCAACAATCTCCCGAGTCCTATCGCGGCCAGGCAAAGACGCGAGAGCCTTGGTAGTAGAGAGGGCTCGGTTGGGATTGATGGATCGGAGCGCAGTCGGAGCGGCAGTCTTGACATTGGAACGAGCGACGCGGGGAGCGACTCGTCGGGCACCAGCCCGAAAAGCTCCAGAAGTGGCGGAAAACATCTTGCTTAAGCCAATTGACTCGACGATGGCAGGGAGATCGTGCAATGGACAGAGGGGAGGGATGAGGAAGAGAGGATGAGGACTGTTGACTATTTAGAGAGAAGATCGAGAGGCCCACACGGCAAGATAAGGCCCGGGTGAGTCAGTGGAGACTAAAAAGGTGTTGTACCTTAAAAGCTAGGAACCTGGGGTCACTTCCAATGGAGGGGCAACAGGGCTATTAAGATTTCATGTGTAACCAACTACATTATGCACAATTATTCTATGCCCGTATAATCGTGTTAGAAGTCGAGGCAATGGCCTCCGATAGTTCTGTTATTGTAACTTGCAATCTCTTCAAAGCACAACTCGCATATTCCTTGGAGTCATCGCCCCTCTAACCATCCACCATCGATCCGACACCGCTTGGAGACCCTTAGCTGACCAGGGTCGCCTTGCCGGTCTCCGTTGCATCATGATAGAATTTTTTTTTCCATTGAGCTCCATCATGAAAAATACCATGTTCAGGCGGTCTCGTCTATGGCCTGTAACTATGGGCGAGGATCAGTCTTTGACTTAATATTGGTATCGTTCGTTCATTGTTGCGTTCAAATATCTACAGTGAAGCAGCAATAGTGAAAACGCCCCCGTTCATCCGCTGCAGAACTTTTTACCAAGGCAAACCCACCGAGGTCCAGTAACCAAACACGGCTACATTCCCTGATGCAAGGAAAAAAAAGCTCAGATGGTGATGAGGCATTATCAATCAGTCGGCGTTATCAATCTACTCCTACCCACAATACCCATGCACTTACAGAAGAAGCCCACTACCAAATGACGCCAACAGAGGACCCATGGTTCCGGTACGTCAAATCTTGAGCCTGTAAGGGATCTCTTTCGTTCATCTTCAACGGACAGGATGCCATGTGTACAGAGAAGTTCCACTTTCGGAGCAACTATTGTTTAAGGCATGGTCTAGTTCATCCAAATACCGGCTGCCCACGTCTCAGGAAAGTTTTATTTTAATCACCCTGGGTTGCTATGAAACTGGAGCTTTCGTCATGTGATAGAAATCTCCTATTAAAGAAATGGACTAATAAGAAGGGATTCTGCAAGAATTAGAGAGCTGATCACGATCCTCTGCTCTCAGAAATCATGGACTGTCACTTGCCATTCCTATCTTCGGTCTGGCAAGCAGACTGCCGCTTCGTTGCCACCAATGACGCAACACGAGGAGTCGGATTTGATGACAAAGATCCGCGGAAAGGTATACATCTCAATTAATCGGGGAACGCCTAATCTCAAACATCCAGCCCGGTCTGAAGTTCCTGGAGCGATACTGAGACCTCGTCATCAGTAGTAAGTCACCCCAGGAGCAAAAGCTGCCAGCATAACATTGACCGGGACCCAACGTGAACAAACTCCATCGTGCTCAAATCATATTCCATTGCAATAATGGCCAGTTGCCCAAAAGTTCCATTTCCCATGGTCGTAGCTTGCGATATTCGATGTCGTCATGTCCCAGCGTGTGTATCGTAAGGACCAAGTACTACCCAAACAAATGATTGGGCTATTAACGAGTAGCCACAACTAGGGAGGATTATCAGAATATTCAACAACACATCTTTGACGAATCGAACACATACCAGAGGGGACGATGATGATGACCAGCAGAATGATGATACCGATAATCAGACACATTCGCATCTTCATATCCTTCCACCACATCTGCTTGCGGACTCTGTTGGCTCCTCGACGGAAACCTTGTGCCGAGACGGCCAAGTTGTCGGTCTTATCCTGAAGAGCATCGAGGCGCTCACCACGTTGGGACACCTTGTTGATGTTGTCACGCATCACACCCACGGTATCATCAATTTGCTGCCGACTGCATTAGTTCATATCCAACACCAGAGACATTGCAGCGCTGGTGTTTTTGGGGTGCGGCGTGGGCTGGACACAGGTATCGTCTGGTGGCAAGATAGCCAGAATGTGACGAAAGCCCATCAAGCATTGGCAAATTGATGCAAGTGGCGTTTGGTCGGGCTGCTCGGAACGGATATCATGATGCTGCATAATCGCTCTCAGGGTATTATCGCATGATTTGCCAGTGGCCGGTTGATGGCTCTTCGAAAAATTGCGATTCTATCGCAAATCGTTTGCGAATTACCAAAAGGAGGCGTCATCCATCATCCGTCATCGAACAGCCTGGTCGCCAGGTGTCGCAACTCATAATCATACAAAAAACACTAGCGCATCACGAATATCATCAAAACAAACTTACAGCTTGTAGCGCCTGCGTTCTGGCATTGCCGCCAGCGCCCTGTTGTTGGGCTCCAGCCTGGCCGCTGGGGATGTAGGGGTCGTAGGGGGCTTCCTGCTCAGGCATTTTGGCTGTGGTTTGGAGATGTTTGAGTCGCTAGAAAATAACAAAAGGGTATCGGTCGGAATAGCGCGAAAAGTTTGATGTTGCAGGAGAACAAGTTCACGATTACGGGGCTGTCGTGTCGTGTCGTTGTGATAGTCGAAAGGAGGAGGTTGGCGTAGCGAGAGGTTGGAAGAGGGAAGTTGATTGTGAGACGTTGCGCTGGTCCAGGCGAAACAAGTAGTGAGTGACCAGGTTGCAGGTGAACCTAGGGCGGAGTTGGTTTTGGGGCGCTGCTGGGTGACGAGGCCCCGGGGGGTTCGGGGCGGGCTTCAGATGGGCTGTGGTTGCGTTGACGTGCTGAGCCTGAATTGGCGTCGTGGCTAAGTACTTCTACATGATTCGAAGGCCTACGGATAACTTACGCTTTGGCAATCAAGAGTCTTTGTCCTTTTCAATTTATCGCGGTTCATCAACTGTTGGTTCGTTCGTTCATTCTGCTGTTCTATTTTTGGCCATGACAGTCAATAGACGCCATGGAGCACTTAGTCTGCCTATAAAAAGAGCTGTAAATGTCCTGACCTGTCCTCTGGAAAGGCCTTCAATTCATTGCTCGCACTTATCAGGAGAGTAGTTGCACTGTAAAGTATTCGCGCAGTGATACGTTCCTCCTGTTGCTTTGAGTCGCGGTACGCAATGCCTAAAAAGGTTACCGATGGAACTGGTGATGACAGACTCATGTGATGCTGTAACCCAAGTTGTCGTCCCTTTTCAGTAAGCGCGGAGACACTGCCCGTATTCGCATCCATGAGTCAGCCACAGTCAGCCACGGCTCACCACAGTAACAGCGCCACATCCGATCCAATCGAGTGTATGCACATTCGGGTGCCCTCAAACAGCCCATTCATGCACTTGGAAACACATGGACGAGGAAGGCACAACTTGTATTAGTGCCAAAAGTTTCACTAGAAAGACTTGCTACAACACAGAAACTGATGCCATTGTTATTGTTGCTGAAATATGTACTACGAAATAGCTATAGATTGTCTTGATAGGCCACGCAAGAGGCAGATACATACTTTTCTTGACTTACCTGTCACAAGTAGGAACAATGACGGTCACAGACGCACGGAGGAGTTGCTGAAAGCCGTCCATGGAGTCATTCTCTGTTGCCTTATCATGAAACCCATCGTGACCCCTTCATGTCTGTGTTGGATGCTTCACATATGGCTTAAAAATCAACGAGAGACTACATTGAGCCTCACCCAACATCAACACCAATCAGTGTCAGTAAATTTGAAACAAGGATTAAATAACTACTTTATTGTTTTTATGACTACGTCTTACTCTACTGCCCATACATATTGAAAAGGCATGGGTGCCGTTCTTACACCGAGTGACCTAGTCTGCTCATAGCCTCGAATAGAACCGAACGGTAAGCATCCTTTAAGCATGATTTGTCGAACGGGAAACATTAACTATATCGTAGATCTCGTTGAGACGCTTAGATAATGGAACCTGGATATAGGGCTATAAATATGGAGAAAGCGATAATTCTCTCATCATCATGATGGAAGAGGCTTCCAGAATTTTAGAACATCGAGCTAATAAAAACTGATAACAGGGGTCGTTCAGATGACAGGATTCGATCGAAACGTCGATTTCGATCTGGCTGATGTAACACAAGCGACTTGTGATTGGGGCCGGGCTCCAGTGCTTTAATGGTTTTGTGGGAGATGTGAGAAGAAGAGAAGGATTTTGAAGCTCAACAAACAGAGATCTATACACTATGTGATTCATTCTCATGGCGACTCAGACTCCAAGTCATCAACAATACATTATTATTAGTATCCGTCACAGAAGTATACGTCACCCTATGTATGGATGTCATGATATTGGATTGGATACAAGATATGGTTAGTTCGCCAATGCAGCTGTGGCTCGTGAGCTACAACCAATCAGTTGACCCGGATCTCACTCCGAGTTCGATCGTGTCCCTCCACATTCGATTTAGCTATTCTGCAATTGTGCGAATATGGCATATAGGACTCTGATCATTGGAAGATTGTTTGGGAAGCTGATTGTAGCAGCGTTGAGTTGATTGGGTTAGAGATATACACATTGAGAAGTCCCGTGTATTGTGTGCACACATCCCTTAACTACGTAGCACCTCCAACCTTCACTCATTCAGATGATGAAACACGTGAAAGGAAACCCATGTAACGCAGAGATTACTCGCCACCGAATACCTTATCTGATCCCTTGCTCTCAGTCAACTGTGATACTACTTACTGTCTTTGACGGGTTCCTTGCCAGTATCACGAGTCCAAGCAATGTCCAAGAGATATCGCCAACTACTCCCTGTCCCTCCCAGCGAAAACCCGCCTCCCAACTCGCAGCCATCTGGGTCTTCCTCGACTCCACGATCCTCCAGCGACGAACCTTTGAAGCGACAACGAATCGGAACACACCTAGCATGCAACTCGTGCCGTAAGAGGAAGATTCGTGTAAGCTTCTCAAGGAAAGTGGCAACCCATTTGTCCCTTTTAACACGATGTGTCAACTAGTGCGATGGAAGAAAGCCGATGTGTGAGGCTTGTCGACGACGCGGCGAAAAGAAACCATGTACCTACGCCGAGACTCGAAGTTCAGACCAGACGAGTAAGGAAACAGAGCAGATTCTGGGGCTGTTTGATATTTTGAAGACAGCACCCGAGACTCAGGCTATTGATATTCTCCGAGTCGTACGAAGCCACACAGATCTCGATACAGCCGTGTCGATAATCCAACCGCGGATAACAAAAATAATCAGTGACCATGAACGCTCCCCTGAGCACCCTCGGCACCTGGGTCTTGAAGCTGAGCTCATGGCAAGACATTCTCTCGCTTTTCCAGCGCTTCAACCCCTTGAATCTAGTATCCTGAAGTAAGCGGGCTGGATGGGAAAGGCCTCATCACTCGCTATCCGGCTACAAAGCCGTGTTATCACCAACTTTGGCTGACATTTAACAGGAAATCCTTCAGCGCCAGCCGGACATCATCAACCACACAAAACGACGAAAACACCCCGATGACCAATAGTGACCCGAACCCGTTCCCAGCCCATGATCCTACCCGGAGCCTGACACCCGCCCTAAGCCCATGTGACGAACGATTAGAAGAGCTGAATATTGGATTTTGGACCTCTGTACCAATCGCCTCCAACTTGGCTGCAAAGGTCATATCACTATATCTGGAGACTGACCACCCCTTATTGGGCCCCTTTGATCCTACCTTGTTTATGGAAGATCTGGTCTATTGTCGAACCAACTACTGCAGTAAGCTACTGGTCAGTGCCATTATGTACTGGAGCTGTGTAAGTGGTCTGGAAGGAGTCTGGTACTCGACTAGCCTCGCTGAGACAACAACAGCAAATGTACAGTGCGGTAGACTCTACTGTTCAGTCCTTCATACCACAGTTTTGTGAAGAGGCCGAGAATCGTTGGTCACTTGAAAAGGCGACAGATTCTCTGATGAATCTTGCTGCGACACAACTGTTGGGCTTAGCATATCTGGGTAATGGAAAGGATCACTACGTCTTGACGTATGTATCTGAAGTGAACGCCATGGGAGCTCGCATGGGCCTTTTCGGCGTCGAGCAAAGCGTTGCGATTTCGAAAGCAAAGCAAGTGAGCCCTGAGCTACAAAGCGCTACATCATATGCTGCTTGGGGGACTTTCAACTGGATAGTGTGAGTTCATGAAGTCAAGATCTCAGACAAGACATGATGTTAACGTCCTCAGGCTTATGGCTTTGTTTTATCAACAACCTGGCCTCTCATATCCCGAGCACCCCCCTATAGTCCCAATACCAGGACAAGAATGGTATCATCCTCCTGAGCCCAGCCCCGAGTCTCATCAGCAGACACCTCAGCAGACGTACATGGGCGACACGTTTCCGGTTCTATGTCGATTTTGGAGAATAATGCACGAAGTGACCTTGAAATACTATCGTGATCAGCCTTTCCCGCGCGAAAGCCTCAGCAGTCACATTACACTCGCCTTTGCGGAATACAAATATCGAGAGTTAATAGCTTGGGCAGAAACACTGCCCCCATCTATGATGCGTTCAGAGCAGAGTCCGCATCATGTTTTGGTCTTTCAGTATGTTTCGAATTTCTTGCTTCTTCCCAACTGTAGTCCTTCTGTTAAATCTAATCGCATGGCAGTATCTGGCTCCATGTCGCTATTATGTGTGTCCTTCGCCCATTTACAGTTCGTGCGAGGGATTCACCAAAACCACTGCGACTGAAAACATTTCCCTGCAAGCGCAGCTCGCCTGACGCTGCGTACAAAGCATCCGTGAACCAGCTCAAGCGTCTTGTGGTGGTATACAGAGAAAAATATGCATGTTCATCTTACACGATGTTGTGGCATACTGCTTTGATCCAACTCGCTAATGCGATTCTTGGAAACACAAAGGATCCCGCCTGGCGCTTTTACCTGTTCTTTTGTATCGAAAGCTACGGAGAACTACGACGCTCATTCCGATTTGCCGAAACCATCGGTCGCAGCATATTGTCCATGGCGCTTCAGCAAGGCGATTTATCCGCAGACGAAGCACGAAGACTAATGGTACAGTTTGAGGAGAATAGGCTGACTAGTCCGTCGGAAGATATACGGGCGACATTCATGGCTGATCTGAATCTTGCCATGACGGATCCCGAAGAAGCAAGTGTGGAGAGCCTGTCTGACAGGTTTGAGGACATTGCACTGTTTCGGGAGTTTACGAATGCGGGTGACTCAAGCGAGGACGAACCAGTAGAGTCGGATGATAATACTTGGGATACGTCGTGAGACGGAGCAATCACTGAGTGGAATGGTCAGTACAGAATGACCGGAAGAGGCTTGCTACCTTGAGCAAACTGCTGGCTCAGAAGCTTTGAATAAGGTACCCTGAAGAAAAGACCAGCAATGAAGTTGGGCAAAGAGTCAAAATGATTGACAGAATAAGGCAACACATCACAATTGCCGTTGAGCAGGAGAAGGAGAAGGGGAAGAAGATGTGCAACAAGCAATACCAGTTGTGCCTTGAACATGAGACAATCGGTAACACTGGCGTCTATATGAAAGTTAAACAAAAAGGAGGAGTTTGCGGTTAGCGTAGCGAGGTGCAGACCGCTGGACTCAAAGAGTGTGTTTATGATATGAACCTCTGTATAGTGTTTCAGTTCGCCATCACTGTGAACAAAGACGGAACCGTTGGTATCTAGATGATCGACCATTTCCGGGGAACAAGTGTTTTGATGGTTGGTTCTACAAACATCAAGATGCCTGTTTTCGAAAGTCTGGAGCCTTGATCACTTGGAACTAGTCAATATTAATGCTCTCATGGATTGGCTAGCCCATGGTTCGCCCGACTCGGCCGGTTTATGGAGAATCGACAAACAAACCCGTAGAAACAAAAGAGAGACAGATGAATCGACTGCCGACTTGACCCCTCCCTGATGCTTTATGCAAGCTCTTCCATGGCGCTTTGATACAAAAGTGTGTTGGATCAGGGTGTTGAGGTTAGGTCATGTCAAAGTCTCATGCAAGTCATATCAATATGATGAAGTGGGATAGCAACACGAGAATCTCGATAACAAATGTCAGCCGAGCAAGGACCAGGGATGGATGTTCTCTCATTTACTGAGCGTAATCAAGCGACGGGCTTGGCCCCAAATTCTTGTCTTATAATCTGACCTGTTTAGATTTACTGGGTCAACCACAAAACCCCTCATATCACATATTCTTGGCTGCCGTGCTACCGAGACTCGCTCTTCACATTATGATATTCTTTCTCAAGAGGTATGTACATACCATTCAGGTACAAACTAGACTTGGCCCGTCTGGGTTTGGCACTTCCCTCAGGCTAACTCGGCCGTATCGACGGAGCCTTAGAGCTTGCAGAGAGGGTGGAGTTTAGGGCGGCCGTTCCAGGTCCTCGCCTGCTCGTATTTGGCAAATCTCTACGCATAAGAGACTAGCTTGGACCTGGAGATGGCGGGTCGGAGGGGAAATATTCAGCTGTGAGCTGCTAATAATAATGCAGTTGGATGGTATGTATATCCGAGGTGCCCGATACGAGTGAGTGGTATGCATTCATCTAACGATATTTCGAGGGGTGAAACATTCAATGTTATCAAGAACAGTTAGTCAATGACATTTCCTCCTCGTATCTCCATGGCTATGCCCGGGCTAGAGGATGGGACTTTTTGAATGGCTCCCGCTTACGAAAAAAGGTTACTTTTATGATTAATTGGAGGTGCTGTACTCTGTACTTAGGCTGAAGCTGTACCTCGAATTGCTACACGAGGGTAATTTACTACCATTTGCTCAACCTCTTGTACAAGCATCCAATGACTGGCGAATCTATCATATCATCACCCAATATTCTTCTGTTAGCCCCAATTGATCTAATTGTCGTCCTTGATCAATTCTTGCCCTCATTGCCCGACCTCCAACTTTTAAAGTTTTCCATCCTTTGTGACCTTACAAACTGAGGTAAAAAAAAGTACCTTGTGCACCTAAAACTGGCTTTAGCTCTAAGGTACCTTAAGGTAATCCCGCTTCTAATAACCCCTGCTTCCTTGTCGAGGTTCCTTCCATTCTTAGGTTCCTAGCCACCCCGGGCTGCCATCCCAATCCCCCAATCCCGGTATCCAGGGCATTCATTCATTCATTCGCAGGTAACCTCCGCCCACGCCTGTCTCTCTCTGTCTCTCTCCACTTCTCATCGTCATCCTTTCGCTCGTTTCTTTCTCTTTCATCTTTGCATCCTCATGAAGCTCGACAGGTATCATCGTTGTCGTCTTTGAGCTTATCGTCGCTCTCGCTTCATCGTCGACATGCGCTTCCCGTCAACATCGAGATCAGAGCCAAGGCTCGGTGCAGGCGGCATCATAGCTGCCGTGCTACTGACGCTCAATCGCTTTTCCTTGGCCTACCAACTGGATCCTAATTCGACGAGTGAGTTACACCGTGAAACAGTCGCCGAGCCGCTTGCTTCGTACTTTGCCCTCTCAAAGCCGCGCATTCTGACAGAGAAACTCAATTCAGGTTCGATTAAATCGATTGCCAAATCAATCGCCAAGGATATGGTTGGCATGTATCATGGCGACGAACCCGGACAAACACCAGGTCTACTACCTGATCCTTATTACTGTACGAACGCAGTCCCCAACTCGATATTGCTCCATCTGTTGATACTAACAATTCCTGCCAGGGTGGTACGCTGGCGCCTTTATGGGAACACTCGTCGATTATTGGGCATACACTGGCGATTCCCAATACGTCGAAATCACCAAACAGGCACTTCTTTTCCAGGTCGGCGATCACGACGATTATATGCCTATTAACCAGACAAGAACCGAAGGAAACGATGATCAGGGATTCTGGGGACTTACTGTCATGTCGGCTGCCGAGTACAACTTCCCCCATCCTGCAGAAGACCAGCCACAATGGCTTGGACTTGCACAAGCCGTCTTCAATACCCAGGCAGCTCGTTGGGATACAGAGCATTGTAATGGCGGTTTGAGATGGCAAATCTTCCAGGTTAGTGATTCAATTATGTCCAGTTTCGGACTTCCGCCATCATCACCTGTCAAATCTTCGTGGCGTCACCCGAGTGCCTAGCGTCAAATGTTTATTATCAGTCGAAATTGATATTCATGGGCTAACAACCGATTGCAGTGGAATAGGGGTTACGACTACAAGAATTCAATTTCTCAGGCTTGTTTCTTTGCTCTAGGTGCTCGTCTCGCTCTCTTCACTGGCAATAGCAGTTATGCCGACTGGGCAGATAGAACATGGGACTGGATGGAAGCAGTCGAGTTTATTGACCCTAAGAGCTGGTACGTTTATGATGGTGCTCATATCGGCAACAACTGCACGAAACTCGTCCCCTATCAATTCTCTTACAATGCGGGCGGTATGATTCTCGGCGCCGCTGCTATGTACAACTTTACCGAAAGCCAGGTCTGGAAGGATCGCCTTGACAATCTTCTCGTGGGTGCCAAAGTCTTTTTCTCGGGGCCTGAAAAGAACATCATGACAGAGGTCGCTTGTGAACCCGTGAAACTTTGCAACCTCGACCAGAAGTCTTTCAAGGCATATCTGAGCCGCTGGCTTGCTGTCACTACGCAATGGGCTCCCCATACTCGCGACACTATCATGCCACTTTTACGTGCTTCAGCCGTTGCAGCCACGGACAAGTGCACGGGAGGTGATAACAATCGAATGTGTAGTCTCTACTGGACCAAGGACAAGTTTGAGGGCGAAGTCACCATTGGTCAACAAATGGCTGCATTAGAGGTTACTCTTGCCTGCATGATCCAGGATCGACCAGCCCCGTTAACGAAGGACACTGGAGGAACAAGCAAAGCCAATCCTGGCGGTGGTGCCGAAGATGTTGGGCGAACGACCCCTGATTTGGATTACAAACCTTTGCCTGCCGGTGATAAGGCTGGTGCCGCCATCATTACCATTTTGATTCTCGCCGGCCTACTTGCTGGTATGTTCTGGATATTCTTTGACGAAACGTCAGACAGTGGTCCCATTGATCAGTTCCGGAGTTTTGGATCATCAGCCGCTGCTGCCGTTGCCGCTTTGGCTGCTGGTGGGGGCGCAGCCGCGGTATTTGGACATAAGAAGGGCAAGAAGGACATCAACGAAAAAAATGCTGCGGTCTTTGCGACATCAAGCAATGGCAGCTCCCAAGAAAACACCAACAGCCCTGTTGCAAATGATGTGCCTGCCGGCGCTACCAATCAGAGCCAGGGGCAACATCGTCGGGTGTCTAGCATGCCTTTGGGATGGCCACAAAACCCAGCAATGAGAGGAAGCACTCTATATGACTCTGACGGGGTTTATCCAGCGTCAGCCTCGGCGCGACAATCTCGAGGGGACTGGGCAGTAGGAGGCATTGGCGAATCAAGCAGTGCTGCAGGAAGTTCGGCTGGTGGTAATAGAAGCTACACACAACAGGAGAACGCGACAGGCGACACCACCCCAGGCACCGAGGAACCTGGCCTACCACACGATAGGAACAGTAAGAGTGCCACCCACACCGCCGAAGTGGGCGTGAGTCAACGTGAAGCTCCAGGAGCTATCGGGGTAGCACAGTGATCGTTTCCTGTGCTGGGTAATCATCTTTTCTTAATCAAAGGGGTTGAGACTTACGACATTCTTGGCAATACACGCTCAACTAGGGTTTAACGGACGCTTGCAGCATTTTGGGGGCGTTTTGACGGTGACGGCGCATATCGGTTGACAGCCTGTGGGCAGGCTTTTGAGTGTTATCTATATAACTTGGGCCGGGGTGCCATAAGAAAGAAGGCCTCCTAGCTACAACGGCAGAGTCGAGGTTTCACATACAATTAGATACAAACTTACAGGCATCTGTCCTTTCCGACAAGACACTATATATGGCTCAGAGTAAGAGTAGTGCACACTTATTTCACGCAGATATTTGGCTGGTGCTATAATTTGTCGTATTCGCTATCGTCATTTCAACAATGATTCAATATCGTCGACAAACACATTCTCACAGAGTCAATCTACTATGCCATCAAATCAGCCGCTAATAGATTTTCAGGTGCTCGTGCCATTCAAGCTGCCTTGTGGTATGTCTCATGAATCGCCTGTGTCTCCCGTTCAAGGAACTTATCGAATGTGCTCAGCGGGATTCCCCATGCTTTAACTTCTTCCTTGGTTGCAAGCTTGGCCATGTCTCTCATGACAAGTTGACCAGCTATGAAAGGGTTGGTGGCTTTCTGATCCATGATCTCTTCATCATAAAGGTACTCTCCCTTAAGATACCTTCCCACGGCTTTGGAGAGCTTCTGTAAGATGGTTTCCACTTCAATCCACTCATCAGCATACGCGATCTCCTTTCCATGAAACTTGGCTGGGTTCAGAAATGCTTCGCCACCAAACTTGCCGATGGTGATTGTATCAGTCAAGGGGAGGACAGTGTTAGGGGTCATAGCAGTCGCGAAGGCTCCTTTGTCAACGAGGTCGGGATACATTCTGACAAAGGGTTCGACATAGTTGGCCATGAAAGCTCCTGGGCGCAAGATTGTCCAGTGCTCGAACCCTGCATTGCGAGTCTGGTTTTCAATTGCATGCTTGTTGCGCATGATTATATCAGTGAAACTTCCTGGCTCCATGGCAGTCAGTTGGTCAGGATTGCCAGCGCCGAAGCCGCTTGAGAAGATGGCATGCTTGACGCCAGCTTCTTTGCCACTATTCAAGACGTTGGTTGCCCATCGCCTCTCAGCAGTGAGGTCTATGAAGTCGGGCATAAGGACAAGAAAGAGGCCTGTACAGCCTTTCATGGCCTCTCTGAGCGCCGCTTCGTTGTCATAGTCTCCAGGAGTAAGCCTGACCCCAATAGTCTTAAGATCTTTAGCCTTATCAGAGTTAGGATCGCGGGCAAGGGCATGGACAGCGATGTCCTTGGATCGCAGGTAGCGAGCGACAGAGCCCCCCTGGCAGCCTGTTGCACCTGAGACGAAGATTTGAGGGGCAGACATTTCCAAGTTGTTGAATAATATGTATGTGATGTTCAGGGTGCAAAGGTATAGCTAGGTGGCGTACAGATGATATGTAATTCCAACTATTTAATCTCTTTGAAGTACCAAAAGCCCTCATTTTATAGAAGCTACCCGCGGACTGACTTGCGGAGAACTCTTCTATCCCGTAGAGTACTTCATCCCGTCGCCGGAGATCCGCTATTCTCACGCAGATCCCCCGGAGCCGGAACCTCTTGCACCGGGCGGAACTCCGCCCGGTCCCACTTTTCCCGATCCTTTCCACTGCGCTAGATGCTTGGTTGCTAGTCAGACTTTCAGCTACCAACATCACAACCATCCATCCGTATTACTAGTTACACTTCAGCGCATTGGTGAACCCACTGCGGCTTTTCTTTTCTAACATGTCTCTTACCGCTCGAGAACGCCGCAACCCTCCAAGTCGGCGGAAGTCCTGTACTGCTTGCACAAAAGCTAAGCGGCGCTGCGACTTTGCTCTACCCGCATGTCTCCGATGCTCTCAAAGACAGATATCTTGCCAATATCCGACAAGGACGATACGGGGACAGTTGACCCCTCAGTCTGAGTCGCCAGAGACAGTATCACCTTGTCTATTAAGTAATGAATCGTCGCCTGAAGTTTCTGGCAGCTTTCCCATTAGCGGGTCAATCATTGAAGATTTCAATGCCATCATCTCAAGAATTGATGCAAGCTCCAATGGCCTGGATACGTTTGATCTGCCACTAGAAGATGTGGCACTAGAACTTGCTCAACAGCCTTTGACATTAACTGGCCCGTCGACGCAAGATTTTGGGAATGTCTCAGCACATATCTTGAATCGCCTTCAGTGGGCTGTCGATGAGATCAAAGAAGCTCCAAAGAAGATGGTTCTTGAGAATCAAACACCGTGGTGTCATCCACTCCTCTATAAAGATGCTATGCCTCGGTCTATGCAGGGTGAAGATCAGAGCTCAACTGTCGTCTGCGCTCACTAACATCAACGCAGATGCCCACTCCTCTTGTGCGTTATACATGGCCAAGAACCGTGTCAATTCGCCCATCATATTTCGTAGCATAGAATCTCGCGTCAACGACCTACTCTCAGCGCCGCCACCAATAACGCCTCTGGACTGTCTGGCTCATACCCAGGCTCTCATCCTTTACCAGATAATAAGGCTCTACGACGGCGACATAGGTGCCCGTACATCAGCAGAACGAATCATTCCAGCCATAGAAGCTTCCGCAATGTCATTGTTCTCCTATGCCCAGTTTGACATCGAGGGCACACCTGGCACGCTTCCGCTATACCCTATAGCCCCGACAAAAGCCTTCTGGCAAGATTGGATTCTCCAGGAGTCCCTACGCCGGACTCTCTTATTCTCATTCTATCTTGTACAGACATATCGTATCATGTCCGGCTACAAAATGCTCCAATGTGATGGAAGGCTTGGTTTATGCCACTCATGGACACTGTCTGCATATTTATGGAATGCTATGACTCCATTGGGATTTGCTGAGGCATGGAGAGATAAGGACCACTATGTGGTGACGAATGCCATCTTTAATGGTGTTCTCGCTGAGGCAGAGGCGGATGATATAGATGTCTTTGGAAAGATTATGATTTCAAGTTTATTGGGACGAGATGAGGCTGAGGGTTGGTTTGCAAGCAAAGGTGGGAAATTGTAGAAGGTCAATCAAGATTCAGCGAAGCCCAGGCGCTGGATGATAAGAAACACAAGGCAAGGCAAGTGTTGAGAAATGGTCTTATGGATACGACTTCGAATCCACAGTTTAGTTTTATATCTCTTCACCCTGGGCAATATCGCATCATGATAACAAAATGTTCCTCACCCTCTTCGATAGTGCGCTAGTTCTAGATTCGCGAAGTCGACATGAAATGCATTATCGTCAACATCTATAAGCAACAGCGGGTTTAGCTCAGTTGGGAGAGCGTCAGACTGAAGTCAAACTTCGGGATTCGAAATCTGAAGGTCGTGTGTTCGATCCACACAAACCGCAAACCTTTTCTTTTGCCTGTCTTGGGTTCATCACAGGCGGAGCTACTACTTTTAGTGTTTGGACTAAGATGCAGCTGGATGGAGCCGCAAGAATTCAGGGACCAAACTTGCCAACAAGGTGTCTGTCTAGTCTGTGACGTTATCGATATGTGGCTGAGCATCCCTTTTGCTCTGTATAAAAATGAATTAGAAACATCTCGTGTTATTAATATGTTCTAAGGGCCTATCAATGATCGAGGCTTGGAAGGGCTGAGCAGTCAGCTATTTATCTGATTCAAAGTTCAAAGGTTGAAGCAAGCCTGTAGAACCCACCAATAAAAACATCAAATCAACATGATCGCACCATTGACATCGATTGTGGGTCGAAAACGGAGCCGGTGGAAGTTACCCCCGGTCTCATTCGCGGCATTGCACATGGCTTATCTCAAGGGTCTATCCATGTCTTACATCCCCTTAAATAGAATTCCCTAATAAATGCGACAACGGCGACGTAGCAGATGCGAGGGCATTTCATGTTCCTGAGAGACATTTCGACGTCAAGTCATCATGTCCTTCCACAACTTAAATACGAACCCTTCTAGGGAGGATCGCGACAATGCCTCGTTCCTCTCTCCTGTCGCATACGACGACGATGCTTCTTCTCTTCACTCCCGCAGCGATCAAGATACCGATACCGACGATGACGAACTTATCTCGCGCGCGAGAAATAGTAGAGAATTGCGTGCTCACGATCGCATTGTCTTGATGGAAGAGGAAGATATTGATCGACTTGTTACCGATTCGCGACAGAAGAAAGAACGGGAGCGCCGTGGCTCAGGACTCGCAGTACCTAATATAGGCAAAATGTTTGGTCGTCGAGGAAGCAGTTCAGGAAATCGTTCGATCAACAGTTCCGCAGAAAATCTTGTGATTGAGAAGCGAAAGACTCGACGCCAACGGAGACAGAAGAAGCGAGAGAAACTTGTGGAGCATGCTCAACATGGAGAGGACGGAGAGTTGATGTATGAGATGGAAGAAGGAGGTATGAAGGAAGGGAGCTCAACTGGCGAGAGTAGCGAGAGGGATGACAGTGACGAATTGGATCGACATCATCTAAATATGATTGCCGAAGCAAAGGCCCAGCGACGTCGCAGCTGGCGCCGGTGGGTCTTCATTCACTCCCTGATCGCCATAGGCTTCGCGATCTTGATTCTCTTAGCCTGGAAGCTATCCAAGAATCGCAGGAACAGATTCACCAAGGCGAACCAACCCCTGGTCAGCAATGGAACCGCCCTCTTTGCGCCCACGTCCCTCATCATCAGCCTGGATGGTTTCCGCGCCGACTTCCTCCAACGTGGATTGACACCTACCTTGAACTCGTTCGTTGCCGAGGGAGTGTCGCCGAAATGGATGCATCCTTCTTTTCCATCAGTCACCTTTCCGAACCATTACACTCTTGCAACAGGCTTATATCCTGAAAGCCATGGCATCGTCAGCAATACCTTCTGGGATCCTGATATGCAATCGCAATTCTACTACACCCATCCTGGCCAGAGTCTTGACCCAAAGTGGTGGGGAGGAGAGCCTTTCTGGGTTACAGCAGAGAAGCAAGGGGTTCGGAGTGCTGTCCATATGTGGCCAGGAAGCGAGGCACATGTCCTTCACACTGAACCAAGCTTGATGGATAAGTTCAATGGCAAAGAAACACTTGAGAATAAGGTCGCCAGAATCATGGAGTTTCTTGATATGCCCGGCTTTGAGGACAAGACAGTGGACACCGGCAACATGCGACCACAATTGATTGCCGCTTACGTTCCTCATGTCGACAGTGATGGTCACAAATTCGGTCCCAACTCCACCGAGATCCGCCAAACTATCAAGAATGTGGACGGCATGCTGGGACAGGTCTTCCACGGACTCGAGCAACGCAACTTGACCGACATTGTCAACGTGATTGTCGTCTCCGATCACGGTATGGCAACCACAGATATCTCAAGACTAATCCAGCTCGAAGACCTTATCGATACAGACAAGATTGAGCATATCGATGGCTGGCCACTCTACGGTCTTCGTCCCAAGAACCCAGACGACTTGAAAGGACTCTACTATGAGCTTAAGGAGAAGTCAAAGTCTAACCCAAACTTTGAAGTCTATCTTCGTGACGTCGACATGCCCGAGCGATATCACTTCTCCAAGCATCACCGCATCGCCCCGCTGTGGGTTGTTCCCGAAACAGGATGGGCCATTGTCACCAAAGACGAGTTTGATGTAGAAGAAGGAAAGAAGAAGAATCTCGTATATCATCCGCGAGGTCTTCATGGTTATGACCATGAGCATCCGCTTATGAGGGCCATTTTCATTGCCCGTGGCCCTGCGTTCCCCCACCCAGCGAACAGCCAGATCGAAGTGTTCCGTAAGTTGATTTCTGACGAGCATCCTTTTTCTTCCTCACTTACTGATTTGGATGACTAGAAAATATTGAGGTGTACAACATGTTGTGCGACTCTGTTGGTTTGACGCCCAGCTCCAACAACGGAACTTTACGGCTTCCCCTGAAGCCTATCGGCGTGCACAAGCCCGAAGATACACCCGAGGAACCTGCCGATCCTCCGTCCGCCCCCAAGAAGCCGGCTCGCCCAACTTTGTCGGAGAAGCCAAGTCATCCCGAGAGGCCGACTGTGCCTCAAAAGCCTACCCAGCCTGAACGACCTACGGTCCCAGTTGCCCCTACGCAGTCCGCCAAGGCGACAGTCTCACTCAAGAAACCCGCGAAACCATCAAAGTCGGCTGTCCCCTCTAAGGACAGCGGAGGTAAGGATGGGGATAGCGACAGCGATAGTGACAGTGGCGACGATGACGATGATAAAGACGAAGGAATTTGGGATTGGTTCACTCACAAAGTGGAGAAAGTATGGCATAAAATTACTGGAGATGATTGAATTGTGAATACATAGGGTGGAAATGTCGTGCGTATTTCTTTGTATTTTGCGGCGTTCAAAGGGACCATGATGGAACACAAGGGCGTTTGACAATGCGGCGGGCATGATGAGGCTTGTGATTCGTCCAAGCAAAGTTGGTATAAATCTGATATCCTTTCCTTTTGCTCCTTTCAACCTTCCCTGTTTGAAAATGAGGCGAAATGCTGTGCTCACACTGGTGCTGCACTTTGTTTGTGTGACCTTTGTGCTCTTTGCAAGAGTGCCACGTATAAGGACATTTTATTAAGAGGCGGTGTACACTGCAGGTAGCGTTTCATTCACATAGCCTATTCCCTTGAAAATATACTTTTGCCTGCATCAAAGAGGTGGTGGGATTTGAGACACGGCCAAAGAATATTTGTTGCGGTGTGTGCACTGAAAAACTCCGCCTCAGCTTTCTGCATACCTAGGCAGGTAGTAGGTACCTTACCTTAGGCTACCTTATAGTTAGAATACCTTAGGTCATACCTTAACTCAAGAAATGCCTCATGTGAGGTTCCATAGAGAATTGGACTTACCTTATGTTACAATGCCCTATAGAGATATCTATCTGAACATGGCTGCAGTAGGCTACTCAGCTTAGGCGGCGCTAAGGTAGGCTCTGATAATGATTAATGATTTCATGCAAGGGATCCATTTCAAGGTGGGGTCCTGCCTGCCATGATTGCCCCTCCCCCACTACAATACAATGGCTGTTGCTGCCTGCATTAGCTCCCCTCAGGCCCTCCACTTTCAACTCCAGTGAATCACTTAACGCGTGACGCGGCGAGCTCCTTCCCATACTCCCGGTATAATCGTCCCTGAGCTCCACCTCAAAATTAGATGTGAACCTTACAGTATCAACATCTGACTTCAGCCGCTTGCAACACTCATTTGTGCACGTACGAAGAATCACGTTCTTTAACACTACTCATCTGCGATAACTGGTACTGCGGGACCGTGATAGGGATCCTGATAGGCCGGTCACCACTACCCTGCCGCCTCAAGCATCCGGAGGTCTTGCTGCGTACCCTTGGAACATTCATGGGCGGCCCCTTGCCTCCGGTGGCCTGTCGCTGTCGCTGGCCGAGAAGGTCTTGAATGCTGTCGTTGCGCCTGTGCGCTGTCTCATTCGCCTTTCTCAAGGCTGCAGCGCAAGATGGCTGACATAACCTCCATGAGTATCGAGGAGATCCAGGAGGAGCTGACAGTGCAAAAGGTTGTCTTAGAGTCCCTTTCTGAGGCAACGTATGATGGGGCTGAGGATATGAGACAAGAGGCTCACTCGGAGATCGTTCGCCTCAAGAAGCTTCTTCAAAGCTTGAAACTGAAGAAGGAGCCTGGTACTACCAGTATGTTCCACCCCTCAGCATAACCCTGGCGGCATTGTTTCTCGTTGTCTAATATCACTTGCAGCTGGTGAATCTCGTCACCACGTCCCCGAAGATCGTGTCCTTGGATCATCAACTCTAGGTACGAGACCCTCGAAAAATACTCTATGCGCATTTCATATGTGATTTCTTCTTTAGTGCCTATGCCATATCTTAGCACTCAAGTTCTTCTGACTGGATCTTCCAACTTCATGTGTTACTCGCCAATCCCTGATTTTATCACTCAATCGACCTACAACCAAGAGCATCAAGCTGACTTTTTTCCAGAGGATGGTGAGCCTGAAGCATCAAAAGCCATGCAATCTCCATCACGACACGGTGCCTGGCGTTTACCTGACCGAAAGAGGGGTGCCGACTCAGCTCGCCTCTCCTTCCATGACAATCATGCGAAAACACGCCGTATTTCCCCTGAAGAGAATACCTTCTCGACTACCTTGGCCTACGGCAATGCTGACGACCACGTCGACTTCATAGACCTTACTGGGTAAAGTTGCTTGGTAGCATACTGTCTCCTCCACTGCTGACGGAAGAACACCAGGGACGATGATGACATAGGGTCCGACTTCATCGCTGAACAAATTAAGGCCGAGGAGAGACAAAAGCAGGAATGGGCAGATCAACAGCTCGCGAGACAACTTTCGAGTCAAGGCCCTTCCAATCAACTTCCAGGCTCACAATCTTCTCAAAATAACGCCTTTACACGACTCATGAACAGTCAGCCTGCCCTTTCTACCACACTTGATGACACAGACGACGACCTCTTTCGGATCCCTGGCGCTTATGATGCGCGCTGGGATGATTCTTCAGGCGCCGGGCCAGCTTTCAACATACCTCAAAGGCGAATAGTCCCTCAGTACATACCTATGGCAACTTCCCCGAACCACAATGCCATCAAGGACGACCCGGATCTTATCTTCGCAGGATCCGTTACTCGCCAAATACCAAGTCCTTCTGGTCGTCCAATCCTGGCTTCCGGCATGAACTACCCAGACCTGAGTAGGCGTCATCCTGGTGCGCCTCGTGCTGGCGTCTGGCCTAAATATCACAGCTCACCTGGTTCTTCGTCAAATTCATCAGAACTCGCCAATTTGACCAGATGGAGTAACGGAATTGACTTCGTGAGCGGGCTAGATGCCGATGGCAGGCCAATAAACCCCCATTTGATGAGTTACGCGAGAGAAGCGGACAGTTTCCATACGCCTCAGCTAGACCAAGGAGAACTTGATGCTCTCCTGAAAAATATCTCTGCTGATATGGATCTTCCCAAGGCAGGTCTAGGTGAGGCACCAGAAGGGTTGAAGAGACCCCTGTATCCTCATCAGGACATTGCTCTAGCCTGGATGAAGAAAATGGAATCAGGGACAAACAAAGGTGGTATTCTTGCTGATGACATGGGGCTTGGGAAGACGATTTCAACACTTTCGCTCCTCTTGGACCGCCGGGCACCCACAAGGCCAAAGGTGCGTATCTCCGATTGACAAACAAGTTAGTGTACTAAGATGTTAGACAAACCTCATCGTCGCCCCTGTGGCTCTCCTACGTCAATGGGAAGAAGAGATTGCCACCAAGACCAAACCAACACACCGGCTCTCGGTATATGTTCATCACGGCAAAAAGGCCTCGATTGATGAGTTACTTAGATATGACGTGGTGCTGACTACATATGGTACGGTTGCACAAGAGCTCAAGCGATTTGAAAAGATTGTGGAGGATCATAATGAAAGGGGAGGAAACATCAACTGGAACGACACGACCATCAGTTCCAAACTATCACTTCTGCACCCGGTCAAGGCCCAATTTTACCGTGTCATTCTTGATGAGGCACAATGCATTAAGAACAAGGACACAAAGGGTGCCAAAGCTTGCACCCAACTGAAATCGATCCACCGGTGGTGTCTGACAGGAACACCCATGATGAATGGGATCATAGAACTGTACTCTCTTGTCAAGTTCCTGAGGATCAAACCGTACTCGAAGTGGGAAGAGTTCCGACAGGTATGCCAATCAGTCTTCGATGCCAGTTTATCGCTAATGCTCAGTCAGGGATTTGGTGTTCTATTTGGCCGCAATGGAGACCCTAAACACGTGGCCATGGATAAGTTACAAGCACTTCTCAAAGCCATCATGCTCCGGCGTAAGAAAAGCTCAAAGCTTAACGGTAAGCCTATCCTTGTGCTCCCTGAGAAGACGGAAGAAATCGTCTATGCCGAACTATCACCTGAGGAGCGCGATTTCTATTCGCAGCTTGAAAAGCATGCCAGGGTCCAATTCAGCAAATATCTCCGTGAGGGGACGGTCAGTAAGAACTACTCCAACATTCTTGTT
The DNA here is from genome assembly GCF_000149955.1 of Fusarium oxysporum f. sp. lycopersici 4287. Classification (NCBI taxonomy): domain Eukaryota; kingdom Fungi; phylum Ascomycota; class Sordariomycetes; order Hypocreales; family Nectriaceae; genus Fusarium; species Fusarium oxysporum. Next base: position 2,216,879 of record NC_030993.1, read on the forward strand.
CTCTTGCTTCGCTTGCGCCAGGCTTGTTGCCATCCACATCTCAATCTGGATGTCGACGAAGCGGCCCCTTCGTCTATCCCAGATGAAGATAAGAAACAGCTCGTCAAAGAATTGGATCAAGCTATAGTGGATAGGATCAAGGAGGTCGAGGCATTCGAATGTCCTATCTGCTATGATGCCGTTCAATGCCCCAGCTTTTTTATTCCCTGCGGCCATGATAGCTGCAGTGAATGCCTTGTTCGGATTGTAGAGAGCGCTTCGGCGGTTAATTTGCAGGAAGGAAGTGAAAGCAGCCGGGCTAAGTGCCCCGTCTGTCGCGGCCAATTCGACCCTGCCAAGTGTTTTTCCTATGAAACCTTTCGGGAGGTGCACATGCCGGAAACCGTCAAGAAAGAATCCGGTATGGAACCAGCTGACGATGAATCTGACTCGGGCGACGACTCAGAAACAGGGTCAGAGTCAGACTACGAGTCAGATGATGAGGTAGACAAAAAGGGTAATCTCAAAGGTTTCATCGTTAACGACGAACTTTCGGTTGAGGACGAAAAGGTATCAGTCAAGAAACAGCGCAAAGGAAAGGGGAAACGGAAGGACAAGGGGAAGGGAAAGTCATTGGATGTCAAGCCTGCCATGCTTAAGACCTTGCGCAAGGAGGCTTACAAGAACCGCGAGGCGTTCAAAAAGTACATGCGTTATCTGCGCAAAACTTGGGAACCCGCTGCAAAGGTCACGGAATGCATGAATCTCATCAAGCAGATCGAGGAAACCGGCGAGAAGACCATCATCTTTTCTCAGTGGACCTTGTTGTTGGATCTGCTACAGGTCGCCATGTCACATGAGAAAATGGCTAAACCAGAGAGATATGACGGTTCAATGTCAGCAACTCTTCGCAATGTTGCAGCTCAGAATTTCCGCGAGCGAAAGGACACCAAGGTTATGCTGGTTTCCCTCCGAGCTGGAAATGCAGGCCTGAACCTTACCGCTGCCTCTCGGGTCATCATTATGGATCCTTTCTGGAATCCCTATATCGAGATGCAGGCCGTCGATCGAGCCTATCGAATTGGGCAACAACAGGAGGTGAAGGTGTATCGCATTTTGACCAAGGAGACTGTCGAAGACCGAATCGTAGACTTGCAAAACAAGAAAAAAGAGATGGTTGAGGCTGCACTGGACGAGACTGCAGGCAGCAAGATTGGTCGTCTCAGCATCAACGACCTCAAGAATCTTTTCGGATTCAACCGCTAATAGATGTATATCGACCAAAAAATCGTCTGTCACGATATCAACTATCACATTGTACAGTATCAGGGGATACGACTTGCTTTTTTTAGACGTGGACGAGTTATGACAGTTACAGGGCTGAGACCTGACCATCATGGGAGCCGAACGACCACCTCGCGGCATTAATTCGACTAAGGATTTTCCTTAATGCGATCATGTGAGCAACGGGATATGGACAATGATTCACCCAAGGGATATTTTGGAGTGTGAGCTCAAGGAAAATGCTTCGCGGATGTTTGTTCACTGTTAATTGCAGGCGGTGTGCATGTTGCTCTAGGGCAAACAACCCGTAGATGAACTATGTCAACGTTAGAGAAATGATTTCAGTACATATCACATTGTTTCCGGTTGGGAGGTAAAAATGGACGTGATTGTATGTGTATTCTGGTTCACACCATGCAAAGACAACTCGTTGCTTCGTAAATAGATGTGTCCTGTCTCTATACTACACCATAGCCAGTGTAACCCTCTTGAGCACCATCAAAAGCTGGATATGTCCACCTTCCTCTCCTATCCTCTGAGCCGGAAGCGACCAAGTCTTAGAGGTTCAATTTCGAAACCTCGGTATCTATTATGTCCTGAACATATATTTTGGTAGCGTCGTCTGACCACGTCCATTCCTGGGACACCAGTTGCCCGTCAACGATGGACGTACTCTTCAAATGGAGAGCCGGCTCTTCTGTGACTGTGAAGACCATCCGACAATCCTCGTTCTTGGCGTTGAGAATGGCATTGCCCTGTATGCCTTTGGACCATGGCGGGGGAAGAATAGCGAGGTAGTGCTCGACGAGAAGGCGTGTGGTAGCAGTGCCGAGGTAATCAGCCAGTGCATTTGCATCTGGATATCCTTCCCGATATGGTGCACATGCAGCCGAAAGAGGTGAGTTCGGGGGAGTGATTACATAGTAATATGTCGCTGTAACAGGCATGAGGAATGTCCGGCCGCGGACGGTGAAGCTGACATTGGGAAGAATGGTTAGTTTGATGTTGAACTCAATGGGCTGAAGCATATTCCTAATCATGATCTGCGACGATGCAAGTTGGTTAGGTCCCTGATTCGCGGGATCTGAGTCGGTGAGAGAAATAGGGGCTGTGTGGAGGACGAAACGTGACGGAAAGCCAGCGCGCTGAAGAGACTGAACGAGGACGCCAATATGCTTGGTAACGACTTGGACGTTGTGGAGGTGCATGAGGCGAGCGATTATAGGACGGAGAAGAGCATGTGTTTGCTGGCCTCTCGATCGTGGGATGTGAGGCGGTATAGGACGAGTTCTCGTGAGCTCGTTCTGCCGATGAGCGTAGCTAAGGAGGGTATGCAGCGCAAGGGATATCGTCTCAGCGATCTGGTTATCAGGAAGATCATCATCTGAAGAAGCTTGAGGGCCAAGAGGCACCAGCTCTAAGATGACCCTTGATTTGGATGCTGGATCAATATCGCAGATGAGGCGGGAGTCGTATGGCTTGACATCGTATGCTGCAAGGGTGCGAGCTTCGCGTGTCAGTTCGTGCCATAGCTCTTGTGAGAAGATGGTATTTCGGGCTTCAAGAACACGCTCTTCCAAGGGGGCGTCAGCAGCTGTCTCAGCAGGTAAAGCAGAACGGCCGGTAACTTGACCGTCCCTTTCATATGTTACAACAACTCGCTCGGATACTCCTCCCAGCCGGCCGCAATCAAGCTGAACTGCCCCGCCATTGCCTCGCCTCATAGGTGCGAGACTATTCCTGTACTCGGGCGCAGCTATTGATCATGTTAGTACGGTCGTGCGCTGGCAAACTCGTCAGATTGAGGCATACCTTCTGAGAAACCGAATCGAACACCAAGTGTGTGCCTTTCTTGGGGCACTCTGGATATCGACCACCCGGACTTCTGGACTGCTGCAATCTCCTCCCAGTATTTACCCTCAACCGTAACTTCTTTTTCCAAGAACGCACTAGCAGCCTCAGCAGCATCCCGTGCTTTGTTTGTCTGTATGAGTGCCAGACCCAATGCGATGTTCTCCTGTTCTTGTACTTTGGCTGGAGTCACGGGCGGGTTATCAAGCCTGTCAGTGCCCAATGTACCGATGCCAACCATGTCGCGTAGGCCTTGTGAGAGAGTGACGCCAGCCTGTGTAGGGTTCTGTTTCGAGATGAGGAGGGAGAGGAAGTCGAGGGTAAGAAGAGCTGTGTTCCCTGCGGCGCTGAGAGATGTTAGTTTGCGATCATTTTCTAGGATATATTGTCCAATTCTCTGTTACGACGCGGGATTCCATACTCAAGATTCTTTAGCATTTCCATGCGCACTTCCTGGAGGTCTCTCGGCGCATCCTGGTCGTCGTCCTCGTCTTGGTCCCCATCGGCCATATCGGCATCTCTATCCAGCGCAGCCCCATACTCCGCTTCCTCTTGGGCAAGCTCTTCTCTTAGTTTGGCCTCATTTATAGCTCTGAAACCGCCAGGTTGCGCGTTGGCGCGAGCAATAAACTCTGCAATGTTCTGAGGTTTGCGATCGGCGACGGGAGATGGTCGTATAGACAGCGGTTGGTCGTCGCCACGGGCCATGATGAGTAGACTTCAGGTATCTTCCTTCGTTCCGTATAGTGTGCGTGTAATTAATGGCGATTGGGTGTATTAAAAGGTATCCAATTGCTATTCTTTGTTATAGTCGCGTTGGTGATGTTTGTCTCTGAAAGTTTCGGGCTTCTCTACTTTAGCTCCCGTTTGAGGCGACATCCATAACCGCGGGGCCAACAGCTTGAGTGGGTCCTCCAAGTACAGCTGCCTTGACCTGAAGCGAAACAATGATGGATTTCGATAACATGGATATTTTGATGCTGATATAGGTGTTTCTATCATATTTTCATAGCACGGATAGTATGAGATGGTTTTACGTATTCACCGAATGCCTCTCTCACTATGATTACTATGTTTCATGACTTGCATCAAGCCCATTTCACTTCTTATAAAATGCTAAGTAGTGGCAGAACTGGCTATGGAGCTCAAAAATCTCGAATTACAAGTTATAGTTCATCTACTCTTTCTATATATAATTCTTGTCTTAAAAGTCGGAAAACTCCTCCCACCCATATAACCAACCAAAAATAAACTCCTTTCGCCGATGCAATGCCATACTTGTAATTTCGATATTGTCTACTCGTTCTTTATGCTGCTTGAGCTACTCCACCCACCCGTATCATCTGTTCGGCGATGTCCCTCTCGTTGCAACATTCTCCATCTTCTCAGCTTCGACTGAGGGTTGTCACCCGCCATCGTAGGCATCAGATCGTCCTCAAGAATTGGTACTTCACCCAACGGGTCGAGCTGATCGATAATGTCAGAAATCTCAGTTGGTGGAATAGACTTGAAGACTGCCTGGACATCATTATGGGGTGACAGAGATGTGAACTGCCACTTGGATCGCTTGCCAGAAGCACGTCTGGACTGCATCCAAAGACGGCGTCGCTCCACAAAGCTAATGAGGAGGAGAGTTGGCATGTTGAGAGTTCGAATAAGGGCCACGTTGACAATGTGGAAGATTCGAGCGGTGGTGACAAGCTTCAGGGGTAGAAGCACCATCAGAGCCAAAATATTGAAGGGAGGGGGGTAGGCAAAGATAGAATCACTCTTGACGCCCTCGAAGGTCAAAACAGCACGTCGGAACTGAATCTCGGCGGTTTCGTCGGCCACAATCTTGGAGAAGGTGTTTGTGAGCATGGCAATGAGAATGGTCAAAAAGAGCGTGTTGCCCAGGAACGCAAAGGCAATCATCAACGCGGGACCAAGGATGATATGGAAGCGCACCGACTCCTCAATACCCTCACCATCTAGACCGAACCAAATCCAGAGCATCCATTTGCCCACAACGTACCAGCTGAACTCCTCATTGCCATCGTTGCTAGCACTAACAAGCCACTGCAAAGCGAGCAGAAAGCCGGTAAAGCACCAGGTGGCAAGGAAGGTCAGTACAGTAAAGTCCTTCATCATAGCGTGAACAGAGATAAAGACAAGGTTGTTCGGCAGTAGGTTGAAAGCAACCCGGGTCAACATGACAGGTGCTGCAATACAAAGAATCGGTAGTCCATAGCCAGAATGAAGCTGATCGAGGAGAAAGTCGTAGATGCGGAGAATAAAATAGGCACCAAAGATGGAAGCGAAAGTGATGTCGAGAAATGCCCATAGGTTCTGTGCGTGAACTGCCCAGCCGTGCTCGATAATAGCAGCCATTTTTTCGAGAAGCCAACCGAAGGTGTAAATACAAAATGCGAACTCCCACATATTAACCTCAGAATGACGAGATATCATGGTCATGACATAGAGCACCAGTAGGATGACGAAGTGAACGAGTTCGATGAGATTTCGGTTGCGAGGAACAATGAGACGGTGGTGGTTGAGAAGAGGTGCTGTCCGAGGGTCGTAAAGAGAGATAGGTCGTCGTTTATAGTGATCTGGAAGGAAATCCATAAATGAAAGGGGCGTGTAAATGATTTGACCGTTATGGACTGCGTCGACAGCTCGTTGACAGGCTGCAGAGCTGATGAAGAACTTGCTTTCAGAGACAATAGCCAACTCAAGAGCTGTGACCTTTCTCTCAGAGCCAGAAGTATCACCAGATCCAGGCCATTGGGGTCGGTTAGCTGGACGCTCCATGTGACTAGGGGCTCCTTGGAATGGATCGAAGCCCTCAACGAGGATATGCGAGAGCAGCAAAAGACCTTGTGGTCCTGGATTGTCCTCGTGGAAGCGGCGCAGGACCCGACTAGCGAGCAGCTCACATAGAATTGCACGCGCCTGGTTGACACTCTGATGAACCTCCTTAGACTGCTCTCTTAGGAAGGATACACGGTTCGCTAACAAGCAATAAACTGGCGGGGAGGGGTCAGAGAAGACTCCCAGGTGAGATTCTGCGCTTCAAACTCACCAACTGAGATATCGTCTGGATTGTAAAGTCTTTCGACCAGAGGCCTCACAACTAGAGCGTTCATCTTGGGATCTCTGAAGTGCTCCATAGTATAAGGATCATCTGATGTATATTAGATTTCATTATTTACACACGACTTAGGATGAGACTTACCAATACTCGCAAGAACTAACCGTCGGACTCTACACTCAAGGAGAGTTAGCACGCTGATTCCTCATGATAGGCGTATTATGATTCTTGGCAAGCTTATACAATGGCTCACCAAGAACATGCAGTTCTGAGCTGAAGGCAGGGATTGAGCAAGGATAAGGGCGAGTTTACCGGTGAATATTCATATACACGGGAAGCTCAGTCGTCGTCAAGTTGAGCGTCGATCTGTTGCCATCATCGAGAATTCCTTTGGCTTCGGCATCTTCGGCCACAGTGAGGAAGCCTTCATCTTCATCGTCCTCGACAGGTTTGAGCCAAGCATTTGACTGCTCAGTACTTCTGCGTACCACCATTGTGAACAGAGCAGATATTGTAGGTGTTGCACTTTGAACAAATCAAATTGAGGATCTTTAATATGAAATCCGAGACAGGTTCGACGTTGAAGAGGAAAAACAAATAAAGTTACGAGGCAAAAAGGTGAGGCTCTCGCTTTACGTATTCAAGTGAAGCCCCCCGTCTCCATTGTAATTTGGGGGTCATTATGCCCCTGAACTGCCATTCCAAAATCACGGCGACCAATAAGCGTCTGCCAGCCCCGCCACGACAGGTACGCGTCTCTGGTAGGCGAGATATTGATTGGATTGCTGTAATTGACTACGTGGATAAGCGAGCCGTACTAATCATTACGAGTTCTAGGGGACTTTTAACTATAATTATTCAGTGATCTCCATCATTTCGAGAGCGGTCAGTACCAGATTGAAGAGTTATCATTCTGCAGTTCGTTCAGCTTTTACTGGGCTGCATTATTGCATGAGAATCGCCGATGCTCATTGGAAGTTGACGCTGATACCCCTAAATCCCTTTCCCCTTCAGAGCACTGTCAGTTGCAGATCTGCAACGCTAAATCCAGGGTCCAGGGAACCAGGAATTCAATTTCTGCAACGTGCAACCCTCAGAAGTGATTTCGATAATGGAACGATCGAAGAATCTGCCTTTAAGAATTCTGGTCAAACGGCAGAATCACTAACAACTGCCGAAATAGAGCAATGCTCGTCATTTTATTCATGTCACTAACAACAACCTTCATCTAACTTAGCTCAACGAGGCTTGACTTATCAAAGCGGAATCTACCATGGCCAAATTACATACGTTCTCTTTCAGAAATTGGCTGATGGAATGGTCTAGGCCAAGGAGCAACAAACCCCTTGATACGTCTCTCCAGACTTCCAGCCTTACAAATCCCCCTCACCATACGGAGTACAGTATCATGTTTGATACATATTAGGCCTTCCTCGGAAGTGGGAGTTCAATTGCTTCAGGTGATACTCATATAGTTTGAATTTTCTGCCGCGGGCTCCTCGGGTTTCAACCACGAGAGCCTTGTTTCCGTTGCTGGTCCCGAGGCTCGGCATTGTTTGTTCTTGATCTTCTTGAGCATCTTGGGCGCTCTTTTGACATGGATTCTTACCTAAGAGGAAGTTGCCGGTTTCTTGAGCTGTGTTCCGCTTCGTGACGGGCATGTCACTTGTTTGTCCATACACAAACATCTCAGCTAGTTTAAAGGATTGAAGGATTGGGTTACACTGGACTATGGTGACAGCTCGTGGGGCCTGCCAGCAAGTTCACAGTCCCCAACTGATCCTGAATTTGCCGGGATTCTAAAAGTCTCTCGACCCGAAAGTCTCATAGTCTGAACATATACTGTATTCAACAAGGTATATTCCTTAAACGGTCACGTCCACCCCCTCACCAGTAACACCTGACCATCGCCAGGTCTTGGCTACGAACGAGCTTGAATATGGGGTAGCCTAGCAGCAACCTAGTAAATGCTTGGCTCCCAAATGGTGGCGTCTGTATGCACACAAGTTTAGACGCCAAGAGAAACCCAGAGTGGCAGTGCATGAATGCAATCAAGACTAGGAAAGCGACGACAAGAACGCGGAAACATATTGGTTCTTTACGAAATACTGTAGGTTAAGGGCAAGCCCATTGACACATGCCGCGCGACCTGTAACAAGCATTCACCTCGGCTGGTTTAGGTCAGCGGAACGTAACACAGCTGATTGACCAGCATCAAAGAGGAGACTCAGCGTCCACAGCCAATGTCAACTCGGCGATTGATCCCATCTGCAAGGCACTCCCTGAGCCTGTTTCTCTGCCCAGCATTGAAGAGTCCGGGGGAGCAGCGGAGGGAGATCCGGCCAGCGGGGTCTCAACGGTGGATCTGATATGCGTCTTGATGAATCTGGATTCAAAGAAATGATTGAGGTGTCTGTGGCGTTTTTGGTGATACATGCATTTCTTGTCAAACATGATTGCGTTCGAGGCACGTGTGTCGCCGGCAGCTCAACGAGCTCCCTGATAGGGTCCGGTGCCTCCCGGCGAGGCAAGCCGCTGTGTAATTGTTCAGAGTGTTGGGGGAAATGGCTCGAAAACATGACAGCTTTCCCTTATTTTGGAACATATTGACTTTTTGGGGTTGCATGGGTGTCTATGGCCCCCCTGGATCAGAAGGTCTTTGAGCTGGAGACATGCCATCTTCAGTTCTCCATAGGGCGAAAATGATTTAAGTGTGGCGTTTATAGTGCTAAAAGCAGTGTAAGGCACAGCATCCCGTCGCTGATCCTAGCAGTACTGTAGAAGTAGATGTACCGATCTGTTCCATGCGATGGGTTATGTTGGTTGTTGGAGGTCAATCTTGGCTTTGCAGTGCGTTCGCGGCACGACCGTATTGGACTCTGTTTGTCCTTCTCCTTCGGTTATGGAAAGGTGTAACGGTTTTTTTTTTGGTTTTTTTTTGCACGTCGGTAGTCGGTACAACAATAATAAAGTGCTGACTGCTGCTGACAATGAGTGTTCGCCGGATGGTACGGGCGAGAGGACCGGCTACTGGCTGTTAAAGATAAGTTGAGTGAGGGATAGACTGAGAATGGGGCACGCGCCAATACCAACACCAGCACCAGCCTCAACGTAACGGCCAAGCAACAGACTTTCGAGATCCGGTGATTCAACAAGGATATGGGGAGCACTGAGCGCTGGCTTAAGGATCTGCCACCTGTAGCATTAATGACGCTGGACCAATGGTTGCGCCGAAGAAGCCGAGAGCTCTGATGGTGATGACGACCATTTTTTGCCATTAACGTCTTGTCATTCATTGTCTTGAATTTCTCTCTGGTCGCAAACCTGCCAGCACAATTTCGAAGACTCCATTTGTGACGCAATCAAGACGTCCCGCCCTCTGTTTCCCCAGCAGACTTAGCGCCTTGGAGCTTCCCTGAAGCTATCCCTGCTAAGCCCAAAGGGGTATACTGCTCTGGACCCCATCTGTATCTTTTTGTACTTACCTATATGTTCCGAAATTGCTGCAAGACTTTGATTTACGAATATCTCGGCTGGTCTAAAGTTCGACATCGTATTCACCACCTTTTCTCACGTGAACTAGATTTATTGTGGAAAGTCTATATGGAGAGATTATGTGATACTCGTCCCTTTATCAGTGGCATTGGCCTTTTAACTCGCCAGAGACTTTGAAAGTCTTGTCTCAATGGCGTAGGAATCTGATCCCGCCAAGGGCCTATTATATTTACGCGAACCACTTACTTTGATCATTCATGTCTGTCAAGGGCTCAGCTTTTGATCTCCATCTTGAACAAGGTATCGTTCAGGACCATCCTCGGTCCTGTTTACGAATCCCTGTCCAGAGAGACTTTACCTCAAGGGTAAAGTGTCCAGTCCCGCTGCAAAATTCTTGTCGTATTCCAGCATTAGCTCATATTTTTGCAATCTGCAGGACACAAAGGGAAGCTCGGTATGGCAAGTCAAGGTAAAACACAGAAAAGAATGAACCAATGCATCTGGTTAGCCGAGCCTGTGTTTGAATAGATGCTAAGATAACCGCGTCAGATGGACATTGAATCAACCGAGCTTAGGATACTTGGAGGTACTTTGAGCTGCTGAACCCCTGTACAATCTCCACCTCGACCTGGCCCGGGCTTGGATGGTACTGTACCATTCAGTGCACCTCCCTGCTGTGCCGTGTCTCTCCTGCAGCAAGCGCCTCTACGTAGGTCGAGGTTGCTCACTCTAGCTCTCCCGTTGTGTTCTGTTGCTCCAATTGCTTAGGTTAATATTAAGGCAGCCAACGTTAGTGTGTGCCAACCAGATGCCGTATCTCCTTCTCCACGCCCGCGCTGCTCTCTCCTACTTCGTCTCCGTCCGTGGCTTCGTTTCCCGTCCCTTCCTCACATTAATTCCACCAGTCTCCCCCTTCATCCTTCTTTCCCTTTTTCTCCTCACTCTCAACGATACCCTCACACTCAACCCCCACTGTCGTCATCGCAGGCCATTCTGTGAAGTTGTCCTCCTTCACATTGACCATCACCTAAACCTCAACCTTCATCAGCTTCCTCGTCTACTCCGTAGCTACCGCGCATTCAAGATGACTGACTGGACAACGGGCATAATGCCGCTGCACCAGGTGCACAAGCCTCCTTTCACTATCGAGGCTCCTGGCTACGAGAAGGTCCCTGGCGAAACCATTCCTCGACGTCACCCCAAGGCCAAGGACGGCCTCATCAACTATCCTGCTCCCGATGCCAGGACCGTCTTCCAGGTCGTTGAGCGCAGCGCTCGACTCTACCCCAAACCATCATGCTGTCGGTGCCCGCAAGCTCATCAACATGCACACTGGAGAAGAAGAAGATCAAGAAGAACGTCGATGGCGAGATCCAGGAAGTCGAGAAGGAGTGGTCCTACTTCGAGTTGACTGGCTTCGAATACTTGACTTACCAACAGTACCTCCAGCGCGTTCTGCAGATCGGCTCCGGTCTACGGAAGCTGGGCTTGACCAGTGACGACAAGCTTCATATTTTCGGTACCACCAGGTATGTACAACATTGACTGGTCCTGTATCCAAGCACTGGTTTCTGACTCCACGGCGTGTAGCATCGGTTGGATCTCTACTTCCCACGCAGCTGCCTCACAGTCCATCTCAATTGTCACCGCCTACGATACACTTGGTCCCAGTGGTGTTGAGCACTCTCTCGTTCAGACCGAATGTAGCGCCATGTACGTCGATTCGCAACTCCTCAAGACTGCTTCAGAGCCTATCAAGAAGTCGTCCGTCAAAACCGTCATCGTCAACGACCGAACGATCTTTGCCAAGGGTGGTGAGCTCGAGGCCTTCAGGGCCGATCATCCTGATCTGAAGATCGTCACTCTCGAGGAACTTCGCCAGCTCGGTGAAGATAATCCCGTTGAGCCAAACCCGGCTAAGCCATCCGACCTTTACTGTATCATGTACACTTCTGGTTCCACTGGTCTGCCCAAGGGTGCTTGCATCACCCACGAAGCTCTTATTGCTGGAGGTGAGTTGATTTGTACCATCTTGCGCCCTCTTACTAATTCGTTCCTTCTTAGTCACCAGTTTGTACACCTGTGTCGAAGAATGCGTTAGCGATAAGGAATGTATTCTTGCCTACTTACCCCTCGCTCATATTTTCGAAATGGCCCTCGAAAACCTCGTTATGTACATTGGAGGAACTCTTGGATACGGAAACCCGCGAACGCTTTCCGATGCATCAATGAAGAATTGCGCTGGTGATATGCGCGAGTTCAAGCCCACTGTCATGGTTGGCGTTCCCCAAATTTGGGAGACTGTGAGGAAGGGTATCACAGCCAAGCTCGAGGCTGCCAGTCCTCTCCTCAAGAACCTCTTCTGGGGCGCCTACAACTGGAAGGCGTTCGCTTCTAAGAACAAGCTGCCTCTGGCGAGCTTGTTTGACAGCATCGTGTTTGGCAAAGTCCGTGAACTGACGGGTGGTCGTATGCGCTTCACTATGAATGGCGCCAGTGGTATTTCCGATGGTACAAAGAACTTCATTTCGTTGGTCGTTGCTCCCATGTTGGCTGGTTATGGCCTCACTGAGACCTGCGCCAATGGCTCTCTAGGCTGTCCACTTGAGTTCTCCCCCGATGCCATTGGTCCTACCCCTTGCGCTTGCGAAGTCAAGCTTGTTGCACTTCCTGAGCTGGGCTACTCAACTGAAGCCAAGGTTCCACAAGGTGAGATTTGGATCAAGGGTTTGCCAGTTATGACTAAATACTGGAACAACCCCGAGGAGACAGAAAAGGCCCTTACTCCTGACGGCTGGTTCAAGACTGGTGATATCGGAGAATTCAATGCTCAGGGTCACCTTCGAGTCTTTGACCGCGTCAAGAATCTCGTCAAGATGCAGGGCGGTGAATACATCGCCCTTGAGAAACTCGAGTCTGTGTACCGTGGTGTCCAGTCGGTGGCCAACGTTATGGTCCACGCCGATCCCGAGCACTCACGCCCTATTGCCGTTATCATGCCGAACGAGAAAGTCTTGCACGAGAAGGCCAAGGAGCTGGGTGTTGATGAGCACAACCTCCATACCGTCCACACCAACCCCAAGATGGTCAGCTTTGTTCTTAAGGATCTCCAAGGTGCTGCGAAACGTGCTGGTTTGAGCAGTATTGAGATCGTCACTGGCGTTTTGATCACCGACGAAGAGTGGACATCGGATAATGTAAGGACAATCCCAATCGCTGGCTGGCTAGAAGTTTTACTAATGTGTTTGCTCCCAGGGACTCCTCACCGCTACTCAGAAGCTGAACCGACGCAAGATCACCGAACACTTCAAGAAGGATATCGCTGCCACCCTCAAGAGCACCGGCTCGTGATTAACGATTGAATAGGTGAGATGATTTAATGGTCGAACATCTGGTTTGAAAGTCGAAAGAATGGATACCAAGAGAGAAGATGGAAAGATGTGTGTATCGACTTTTGATGCGGGTTTGTTTTCAGTGTCTGTAATTACTTTTGCGGCGTTGGCTTCATGATATCTTGAAGGGAATTTTGAACGACAATGGAACTCGGCTCCGGGCCATTTTATGGTTGCTCACCAGGCCCTACTCTTTTTCGTCGGGAATGATCTGATGTGAGCTGACATGTGATTCTGTAAATCGAACTTGGCGTGTGAGAACCATTGGCTGGCAACCATGGAAAGGTGTTCAAGACGTAGAATATTGTAACTCTTTGCCTGGCCTAGTTTACATCGGTATTAATACCAGCCATCGGCCAGAAGGTACAGTAAACAGTTGGTGTCTGAGAAACGGAACCAGCTAGTTAGGTTCTAGCTCTAAGATATGGCACATGAAAATGAAGTTACTAATGGCCATTCAAGCACATAGATCAAATCATCAATCAATTGGTATATGGATATAATAAGCATTTGCTAGAAAACAGGTGCCCCTCCTTCAAGTCATGACTCTAGGTCGAGCATATTTACCAAAAAAGAGCACGCTACCTACTCCATACAATGCCATGATAGCCAGCTAGCGAGATTTATATTCATATAAAAACGATGGGGGAACTGGAACAACAACCCATTTAGACTAGTAGCGTAGTATTGGTATAGATCAAACAGAGCTGCGCTGAAAAAAGAAGACGGGCCCTCCAGGACGTTGAAACATTCGTAGCATTTCGCGAGAGTCGGACGGATATGGGGGAGGGGGTGGAAGAGAGGTAATACAACGACGAATTCGTCCATGTCCATGGCTTCTCAGTGTTCCAGATTTCCTCTATACGCATAAAGAAAGGAACGAGGAGCCACGAGGATATATCCAACGCCCAAACCCGGCCAGAATTGTTGAGTGCAAGTAAGTGATAGGATGATAGCCTTATCGCATGCCCTTGCGACGGAAGAAGACTAGATATGGTACACGGTCGCGGCCAGACTTGAACACCTCCTCCTGGACATCATCGCGGTCTCCACTGCCAATGCGAACCTTTGTCACGCGCGAATCGTTGCAGCAGAACCAAGCGTAAGGGTCATGAGATGTAGAGTCCCGCACATACGCCAAGTAATGTCCGTTATCAGTACGACTGCCTGTATGAACAATTACAGCATAAGCCTCGTAGCGGAACGGCCCTGTGAATGCAGGGTCCATGGGATCGAATCCAGATGAAGACTCGCGAGAGCCAGGAGGGAGGAAGTAGCGTGTGAAGTCGGTGTCGTTGAAATCCCACGTGATGGGTGCCGTTGATTTGCGTAAATCCGAGGAATCATGTTGGTAGTGGAAGCGCCGGAAGACGACACAGAGCAAGGATGGAAAGCGAGCAAAGGAGAGACTCTGTTGAGCCCGAGTAGGGTGGCGGCAGTGGTCGCAATGGAAATCGTTAATGATGTTCCCTGATGTATACTGGTCGAGAACCTGCTCGAGAGTCATGCCACGCCCCATTCCCACTGTGACAGGAACAACATCAATAGGGTTGAACTGATAAGTACGGGTGTGGCATTCGAAGCACTCGACGGTTGATAGCTCGAGACCGCGCCAGTAGCGGTCGACAATAGAACGATTGTATTCGAGGTGATTTTGCCAGTACTGGACGGCAGCCTTCACAAGAGACTGGTGCTTAGTATCTGGCTGGGCAGCAGTGCCCTTTCGATCTCGGCGTGTATTAGTCTCGTCGTGCAGGTGAGTGATCACGAAAGACATGAACTCCTGGGCATCTTGCTGCTGACTCCCACCAAACTGCTCGATGCTTCGGCTTTGGGTACAAACGTGATGCGAGTAGTTCTATAGTTCTGTTAGCTTGGTTCTTCTTGTCTGAAAGTTTGTGATTAACTTACCATGAGCGTCTGGGCCATCATGACCTGAAATTTGCCTGAACTCATCCAGTGGAACAGGTTTGAGATAATACGAATCATGAGCTGCGGCTGCTCAATCTTCTCATCATCTTTCATTGGCGCCTTGTATTTGCTGACCCATTCCGAGTTTGCCAGTTCTCTTCCAAACTCAGGTGAAGCGAGCAGGCTCTGCAGTGTGCTGTTGGCATAGCACCAGTTGTTGGGATTGTTGAGCCCAGTGTAGAATTTGGCCGAATCCCCTGTGGACTGGTGCTCCACGGCCTTCATAGTTGGCGCTCTTGAAGGACGAGCCGGAACGAGTGCGTTATTGTTGCCATAAAGCTCGTTCTCGTCCCTCCCTTCGGTGAGGCCGCTGTAGCTTCGTCGCGGTAAAGCGGGAGCTGGTCTTGTGGGTGGTGAGGGCAAGTCTGTGTAGAGGTCAACCTTGTGAGATAGCCCGTAAACGGGGCGATTCCGGGGCTTCTCTTCCGGAGAAGTCATAGACTCTTGTTCCAAAGACACTGGCGGGAATCTTCGAAGGAAGTCTTCTGTAGTACGTGTGAAGTTGGGTGATGATGCTGTCTGCATATCGTCGTCGTTTTTGAGTGTCTCTTGCCACACCTTGACTTCGTCAGGCTTGAGAGGCTTGGCGATATATTTTGACCTCCGTCGCTCGATAGCTGATAACCGGCTTCGATTGCGCTCCAAGTGCACAGTTTTGTTCGTTGTTGAAGTAGTCGAGCCCAGAGATGCCGGCCCCATCAAGTCAACCCAAGCATCAAGACCTCCCTTAAGAATCTTGGGCGTGTTTTTGAGCTCCTTCATAAAATTGAAGTGAACTAAAGCTCGATGGAGTGATATAATTACCAAGTCGTCAGAATTCCGTGGGTGTTCGGGAATTTCTTCAGAGTCTTGATCATAGAAGACCACCAGGTCGTAGGTATGCCGTTGTTCGAAAAGCGATTGTTCCTGGTTAGGGGAGAGAATCAAGCTCTCAGAAATCTCATCTGCAGAGAGGTTATCCCTGAGCAGGATGCTAGGCTCAATACAAATTGTTGACGACGACATGATATGGCCTTCGTTAAAATCATCCCTCATGCGAATGTCTATTATCAAAATACCCCCTTTAGCTTTCATAGCTTGGTACAATTCCTCCGGAGAAATGGCATCGCCTTCTGGAATCTTTACAGAGCCATTGAGATTGCTCGGGGGAACCGGAGGAATAGAGTTGTTCGAATAGCTTTGCGTAGGAACAAAATAGTCTGTTTGTGACTGTGATGAGCCCGTGGGAGTTCCGGGTATCGAAACGGTGGAGGCTGTGCGATACATGCTACGAGGTGTGCTCGAAGGCGGTCTTGTTACTTCTCCTGAAATGCTTCCACGAGCAGGGCTGTAGATGGCATCTGGCATCTTGGGTAGAGTCGGCACACTGGTGTCAATACCAACCTTGGGCGGCCGAGGCGGGGGCATCTCTCTAGGACCCATCGGCTTTGGGAGTGTTATTTGATGTGTCTTGATGCGTGGATCTTGACCTGGTGAAGGTTGCGGGCCTCTCAGGTTGGCAAACCTGGTAGCGAGATCTTGGACGCCATTAATGGATGCTCTTTGAGCACCGGGCTTGATGGCATTCCCATGGAGAGATTGAGGTTTCGGTTGAATTGCTGGTTTTGCTCGAGCAGGAGAACCATTTGTGTCATGCCCATCAAATCGATGCTTTGAGGGTGATATGGGCCTTTCGACGGTCGATTTTGATGGCGTATGTGGCCGACTTCCTCCTTGGGACGAGTTCGGTCGAACAGTCCGTGGTTGCACACCAGATCGCTTGTTATCCGCAATAATGTCGGCCTTGATCTTGGCATATATATGGTCCTGCTGGCTGATCTTGGTGAGTAGATTGTTATGAGCTTTTACAAAATCGCCGTGGCTCGTTTTGAGATCATGATATTCGGGATGGTTGGTGATGAATTGGACGGCGATTATGGATGCTCGTATATATTCGTTCAGAGCGATGGCCGGTCTGCGAAACTCCCGAGCGATCTCGGCTTGCTTAAATGATGCCTCGGCCGATTCCAGCAGTTTCCTAACAGACACGTTCCGGTCGAGGTTCCGCGCAGCGAGAACATCGTCAATGTGAGGAATTGGAGCCTTCGAAGGAGATTCGCCTCCTCGATTGCCGCCTGGTATTGAGCCATGGTTGAATGCGCCGGGGCTGCCCAAGGAGTGTGAGCCTGCGGTGGCCACACTGCTTGCGCGCGAGTGTCCTAGAGAGGCCATGATGCCTTGCTCAGTGTTCTGAAGTCGTTATACCGGAAAGTCTTGGTCGGTAGGTTCGAGTTCGAGAATCGAAGATAATTGTAGTGTTCAAGTTGTGAAATTAGGGTTTGGCGGCGAAAGGTTGCAATGAATTATCTGTGACAACGACGACAGAGCCGCAGAGTGGCGGAGTATTGAAATATAAGGGTCAACAGCACCTCGACCGAGTAGAGATGGCATCAATGTGCAGCATCTTAAAGGATCGCGCGAGTAAACATCACAAACAAAGGCTCCTCCCGAACAAGAACCATGGGACGCCGAACGAGAGGGGTTGTACTGTTGGGAGAATGAACTTGGTATAAAGGATGGTTGTTCATGGGTGACTTGGATGCCATGAGGTGAGGTGTTAGTAGTCGCGGGGAATAAGGTACCCATGAGAACATCTGGGGTACTTGATAGGCCACCTGATCAGCCGCAAGGAGTAAGTACTGTTTACCGCTCTTTCGTACCAAAGCTAAGGGACCTTACTCTGTTCGAGGTCGCTCATGCACCTGAGCCACGTACGCCACACAGTACGTCGTCATTCTCCCACAGAACAAGAGCTTAGCGTGACCGCGTGCCAGCGCTGACGACAGTCCAGGCGTTCTACAGTGGGGTTTTAGGCTGCCTCGAAGTGCACTGCTGTGGAATCAATGCTCATCCCAGCCAATCACAGCTCTCATAACCTTACTTAATGAGGCACCTTTCTGCGTCAGATTCTCAATCGCCGTGCCCAGACAGAGGCTGGGGTTAACGAGAGCCTAGAACATGGAAGCTTCGTAGGTACAGACTGAACCTCCATCAGACATTAACATCAACAGCAACAACTGCCTCATCGAACATCTCGACCTTGTGCGTCGCTACCTCAGAGACCTCGATACTGATACCTCTTGTTCTGATTCACTTGGTCAACTGAGCGCAGTACCCCTCCTCTTTGCTGATCGCTGTAGCCAAAGCCAAGATGATGAGTTGGTGGTCGTCCTCCGCCAATACGGCCCTGGACGAACAGATCGAGAAGGCCACAAGCAGTAGCCTGTATGTCGCCAGACAGCCTACGCCCTGGTAAACTCAGCTAACAATGGTTTCAGCGAAGATATTGCCCTTAACCTCGAAATCTCCGATGTCATCAGATCCAAGACGGTCGCGCCGAAAGAGGCAATGCGCTCCCTGAAGAAGCGCATCGGCAACAGAAACCCCAATACACAGTTGAGCGCTTTAAACGTATGAATCCTATCGATCTGATAACAATTACCAAAGCTGACTTATTTCAGCTTACCGATACTTGCGTTAAAAATGGCGGTTCACATTTCCTTGCAGAAGTCGCATCGCGAGAGTTTATGGATAACCTTGTTTCGCTTCTTCAGGCTGTAGGAGGCGGTGCTGTCAATTCTGACGTGAAAACCAAAATCCTTGAGCTTATACAATCTTGGGCGGGTGCTACTGAAGGTCGTTACGAGCTTTCGTACATCGGTGAGGTTTATCGGACCCTGCAACGCGATGGATACCAGTTCCCTCCCAAGATATCCGTGGCCAGCAGCATGATTGACAGTAGCGCTGTAAGTACTACTCTCGCCATAGTTATGTAATGGAGACAACTAACGATATCATCAGCCTCCGGAATGGACCGACTCCGACGTATGCATGAGATGTCGAACACCATTTACCTTTACAAACCGAAAGCATCATTGCCGAAACTGCGGCAACTGTTTTGACCAGCAGTGTTCGGCCAAGGTTGTCGCTCTCCCACACCTGGGAATCATGACGCCCGTACGAGTCGATGATGGCTGTTATGCGAAACTTACCAACAAGGGACATAAGATTCCCAACCCATCGCTCGATCGATCGCCGACATATCCCCATAAGACACGAAGCACATCCGCCATGCAGCCCCGAAACGCTCGAGTTGATGATGGATTTGACGAAGATCTGAAGAAGGCGTTGGCAATGAGCCTAGAAGAAGTTAAGACCCATTCTCACGGCTATGCTGGACCTGCTCAGACTTCTTATGCAACCAATGGTGACGCTTCGGCAGCCAAACAAGCAGAGGAGGACGATGCTGACCTCAAGGCCGCCATCGCTGCCTCTCTGGCTGATATGGAGGAGCAGAAGAAGAGGCATGCTGCGGCGCTCAAGGAACAGACGTCCAGCTCTATGGACGCTTCTGCTACCACCAACTTTGTTCTCCCCAAGAACGATTATGAATTGACTCCTGTGGAGGCAGAGAACATCAACTTGTTCTCAACGCTGGTGGACCGGCTTCAGACTCAGCCGCCAGGAACCATTTTGCGAGAGCCACAGATCCAGGAGCTCTATGATAGCATCGGTACATTACGGCCCAAGCTGGCAAGAACTTACGGAGAGACTATGAGCAAGCATGGTGAGTATTCCTTCACTGCTGAAGGAATGGAGATACTAATCCAGCCTCAGATACACTTCTTGATCTTCATGCGAAACTCTCTACGGTTGTTCGATATTATGATCGTATGCTAGAGGATCGACTTTCTAAGGCCTACAGCCAACAGAACCTTGGGGGATATAACTTACCGCCGCCACGCCAGGCTGCTGGGCCGTATCCTTCCATTCCTTCCCAGATGCCCAGCAACCCTGCTGGTGCAGAGAGCTTTTATACAGGTCAACAACGAGCCAGTTACCAGGCGCCTCAACACCAGCACTACCAACAGCCACCACCTCATGCAACACCTCAGCCTCAATATCCTTCTTACGGATCCGCGCCGGAAGCACAGCACGGCCAATACCCTCCTCCTCAGCAGGTGCAACGGACCGATAGTTGGCAAAACAGGGCGCCCTCAGCACCTCAAGATCCGTACCAGCAGCAGCAACAGCAGCCGCAAAAACCTAACGATCCCAACCTGCAAACACAAAACCCACAACAGCCACAGGCTCCAAATGCCAGTGACCCCAATGCTTCATACTACTTTACACCCCAGCAGCCTCAGCAGACCCCTCTAGGACCATCTGCACCAGGATCTGCACCTGATGCTAATCAGTCACCATACCCTAACTTGCAGCAACCTTCCCAATATCCTGGGGGATCAGTGTCTGCTCCCTCGCAGCCAACTCCTGGCCAAGCGCCCGCCCAGGTTGCGCAACCAGCCCAGCCTGTACAGACACCTCAGCAGCCTGTGCAGTCCCCTCATATGCAACATGCCCAGCCGCCTCAACCATCTCAGCCTCAGCCGCCCCAACCAACCCAGCAAGCACCTCCCCCACAGCAGCAAGCATACTGGCAGCCATCTATGCCCCAGTCACACCAACAACCGCCTGTCGCACCGCAGAACTGGGCATACGGTGGTTACACGCAAGATTCATTCCCTTCAGTACCACAACAGGAGCCCGTCAAACAGCCCGTCAAGGAGGAGGCTCTCATTGAGTTCTAGATTTGGAGATGGACGGCATCATTGGTGTGTTATATCTGGTGTTTGACTACTATAGTTGGTCAGACAGTGGCGTTCATCGGGTTGTCAGTTTTAGAAGATCAGAATGGATGTACTCTCGGGCATGTGATCGGGCGTAATCATGTGTGCTGGAAGTTAGGATGCTGAAACTGTGATACCTTTACCTGCTTTGGCGCAACATGCACATATCCTCGTGAAATGGAATCCGTAAAGAGGGATAATAGGCCATCAGCATGGCTTAATTGTTTGTATAGACGCGACTAACCCAATTATGTCCACATTGTCATCTTCTGACTCCCTTTCCTGGTGGATCAACAATTTCTGGAATCATCTGCTGTTGTAGTCAACAAGCCGAGTCGGAGTATACAAATCAAGTAATCGAAGCGAGCCAGCATCAAACATTCCGTGACGGCGGTGTAAGCTACTGCAGGTTGGAGACCAATCGGCGTTCAACGGCCGCGCACGCCGCTCACCTTGAATGGTGGGCTCCGCTGACGAAGCCGGACCCGGAGATCATGACACCGGCTTTGGCGGGGCTACCACGGGCGGAGGAGGGGCATTGAGTCATAGCTTCTTACAAACATGATTTTATTTCCTCGTCTTGTTTTCGTACGAATCATTGTTCTGGCTTTCAAATAGAACCAATTTCTCCTTCAGTTTGCTATTAGACATCATCTTTATCACTATCTCATCCGAGATATCATATATCACTCACTCAAATCTCACTCACTCTTTACATCAGCATCATAATGGCTCCAACTATTCACCTCGTTCGTCACGCTCAAGGCTTCCACAACCTCTCGATCGAGAATGAGCAAATACAAGACCCAGATTTGACTCCCCTTGGCGAGGAGCAATGCGCTGCACTCCGCAAGGAGTTCCCTCACCATGACAAGCTTACAAAGCTTTTTGCCTCACCTATGCGCCGTACCGTGTATACCTGTCTCCACGCCTTCGGAACTGATGAGCTCAAGCCCATCGTCGCACTTCCAGTATTTCAGGAGGTCTCCGCCAACCCCTGCGATACTGGTTCGCCTGTAGCCAAGGTCCAGGCTGAGTTTGAGGGAATCGCCGACTACTCGAACGTAGAGGAGTCGTGGACTGATAAGGGTCCTGAGAGCGAGTATGAGCCTACGCTTGAGAAGCTCACGGCGCGTGGCCTCAAGGCCAGAAAAATGTTGAGAGATCGTGTTAGTGGCGACGAGCACATTGTTGTCGTCTCCCATGGAGGATTCTTGCATTTCTTGACAGATGACTGGTACGGTGTGCCTGAAGGAAGAGGTGAGTAGTAGCCCCTGAGACGCCATGGTTTATTCGCTCTCTGACCATGACTTATAGCTACCGGTTGGTCAAACTGTGAATATCGGTCATACCAGTTTGCCGACCCTACCAGCAAAGATGATGATGCTGCACTCCTCGAGACTGAAGAGAGCTGGCAGCGACGCCAAGGAAATACAAAGCCTCCTACTCTGACAGAGCTTCGACAGGTCAAATCTGCTGCGCAGAAACAAATGGCTCCTTACCTGAATCTTATAATGCCAAACTAGATACCCGAAGACTCTGTTATGACTGGCTGAGATAGCGCATGGAGAGATTTCCTTTCATAACACATAGCCCATCGTCAGCCGGCCTGAAGGCTAAACAAGTATAGCCTTGGTTCTCGGAAGATTAATCTCTGGCTTCTGCATATCTAAAGGCCATTAGAGAATTTCCGGCTGCTTCAGGGTATATTGAATGTTTCTGGTGTCTGTACTCCTTCATAGAGGATCGCTAGGGTAATTCTAGACATACGAATAGAAGACTTTAGAAGAACAATAATGAAATTAGTTCTCATGGTAAACCATTCATTTTATAGCAACGGGACGTGACGTTGTTGTCTATATCCCACAAAATCGATAACTATCATCGTCATAGCAAACTCCGTCATATCCCACTCTAATTCCCATATGAACTCCCTGGTTCGTCCAGATCATGTCTCCCAAGCACATCCATAGCCCCCTGGATTTCCTTCCAGGTTGTGGGACGGATCTCCAGCACTGCAATGCCCCAACCGATCTCTGACCTTGGATCCGATCGCAACTTGCATCGACAAAAACACTTCATACGTGATGCTTGCGCCTTCAGTAGCTCCTGAGCCGTGCAGTCAAGTGGACTCCCGACCGCCTAAGCCAGAAGTGCCCCGTTTATATAAGGCGGGCTATTTTTGAGCAGGCTTTGAAATCGAAAATACTGTTTCTTGTAGAAGTTCTCGCGGCTTGAATAGATGACTCGGGCGAAGAGTTCAAAGGTAACGTCAGGTTGATTTCGGAACATTTGAGTTTTCGCATCTACAAGTTCTTGGAGATCGAAGAACGTTTTGAAGGGTTTCAGCAAAACTTTTCCTGTAAATATTACTGAGCTCTGGCTATTTGTGGGTGCTGATGATTGAGATTGCGAAAAGATCAATGTTTTTCGTCTAGCAATCGGCGATTCATGTTCGGGGGCTTTGCTCCCGTTCACAGTTGTAAAATCGACTGTCGATCCAGGTTTTGTCTCATTGCGGGTGTGTTTTTGGACGTTGCTCCAGTCTATGCCTTCATTCAAAGGTGTATATCCGACGTTGCCCTCTGGTATATCAGCTATTGGACGCGGTGAAGAGTATTGTAATAGCGGGTCATACTCGTCCGCTGATCTCGAGTTACCGCTCCATGTACGCAGAACGCTCGATGGCGGTTGTTGAGGCTCTTCCTAGGTTTCTTCCTCCAGAAACTCCGCCAAAGCATCCTGGTCTGACTGTTTCAGAGCAAATTCATCACGGTCGACTAAAAGCGGTGACGTTCCTGACTTGTCAATAGAATTGGGTCCAGTGAGGCTCTCAAAGATTTGATCGAACTCTGGATCATCATAAGGGTCGTCATAAGGGTCTTGGGGTTCTCGCGGAGAGGGGTCCAACGAGGTGTATGAAGAAGCGATTGTGTCGGCGTTGGTCGATTGATGATTATCAACAAGGGTAAAACTAGACCCTGGAGTTTGGGCAACGTCACTATAGGTGAGCTGTAGAGGTGATTTGTCGATGGAAATGCGTTGACGTTTGATGTTACCCACGTTAGAGCCCTGGCTCTGGGATAAGTGACGTTTCAATGACTGGTCCGGAGGATTGGGCCTGATCGACATATGTAAGAACTAGGAATGAAATCATAAAGCCGGGACGATCGCATTTAACTCACATTGATAGTTGACGATTGTCGTTTGGTTGCATATTGACTGGAGTCAGTCCCGCCTTTGAAGAAAAGCGTGTAACGTCATTGGGTTCATGAGCCATAGCGTTGTGTCATAGCCATGTCCAGGAGTGGATTTGCTGAAATGTGGATGCTCTCAGAGGTCAGAGGCTCTAAAGTGACGTGAAGAAGTGACGTTTATTCCCACGCAGAAATAAGGGTCCAGAGCCGCTGAAATTTCCAGAATCTCGATGCACTTGCGATCTTCCAATACGTGCATCGACGAAGTCTCGATCATGATCAGCCACTTCCCGTGCGGCTCAGAGCACGCACTTGCCTCATCTGTGACGTGTAACGCCACTATTTTCAAAACCGGTTTAATCCCACGGGCGATTATGTCCGGAGGAAGGAGTGAAGGAGAGAAGAAGCAACATATTGCGGAACCCTTTGAAAGGCCAGTAAAAATTGAAAAGCAAGGGCAGTGAAGAAAATGCAGTTGCTCATGACATGTTGCATGCATTTTTGAGACCCAAATGTGTCTCGACTCTTTAGAGCAATCCCGGGCCTGTCGCTTAGCCGTTCTGGGAAAGACTGCAGTCTTTTCTGCACAGCGCATTGGCCCAAAATCTATAGCCAGGATTAGGTCTCTGGTAACCATGTGCCGTCAGGAACAACGCCAGCCCATGAAATTGGCTTTTCCGACTTCAGATAGATAAAACGTCCCCCAATATTGAAGAATTTGGGTAGCCATAACTAAACAAAAAGCCATTGGGGGTGGGAGCAGTACCAATTGGGGGCGGGTACAGAAAGTCCACCAACCAGGGGGGGAGTCAACTGAACGTCACTGAATTGAGCCTCCAGCAGGCGTCCACCAACGCCCACCCTCCAAGAGTCTGGACTCTGCGGGTCCCACCCCTTAAAAAAGGTTTCCGGGAGTCATTAATGAGTGAAAGAAACTCTGGCGGGTTACTGCTTTTGTTAAATTGGATGCAGCTTGTGCTATCTTAGAACTTAGAAAATAAAAATTGGGTTTCCAGATAGCTCTGAGTGTGTTCTACGTCTTCGTAAGCTTAATCTCAGTCTGCCCTCATGATCCAAGATTCAATTTCCCCAAGGTGGGCTTCAAGGCGTGGTCAGTAATTCCTTCAGTGTCCCGCTGGACGTGCCCCGAAGCCGGGGCTCCGCATGGAGTCCGCCTGACCTGCAAAGTGGGGTTGGGGTTTGGCAAGCAATGGCCCACTTTATGTGGCAGTAGCCGGCCGAAAATCAAACCTGCTTTTGAACTCGTCTCCGGCGATCGATCTCCCCGGCAGTCTCAGTCAACTTACAGCGAGGCACAACATCCCAGCATCCCCAACCAAAGCACCCCGCTCTCCTTCCCTATCCGGACCTGGGCGTGGTGGGCGTTAGTTTAGCATTGGCAACTCGTCAGCATGCACATGTGCCTGTCAGTTGCGCCTGCCCTACCTTT